>NW_027464677.1:370200-670200 GCF_043290135.1 Rhipicephalus microplus
TGACATCACAATGACGAGCAAACCCTAGCGCACAAGCGGCTTCGTTTGATAAACCTCAATGCACAGAGCCTGCGGAACAAACAAGAACAGTTTGAACATGTTCTGCTATCCTATGATCCTCATATAGCCGTAATTTCAGAAACCTGGTTGCACCCTGACGATCGAGATAGTTGCGTGTTTCCGCCTTCATATACGTGCTATCGTAAGGATCGCAAAACAAGGGGCGGTGGCACTGCAGTTCTTGTCAAAAGTGGTGTGCCGTCATATCAATTGCCCGAGATTGATGTCGACCACGAAAGTGTGCTTGCAGATGTGAATTTTTAGGAAACCAAATCATCGTCGTAGGTCTGTACAGACCGCCCAATGCTGAGCCAGATTTCTTGTTAAAACTTTACGACAAGCTAAATCAGTATCGCAACCAAATTCTTTTAGTTGTTGGGGATTTCAATCTTCCTTGTAATAATTGGGAAACGCTAAAGTGCGGTCCAACAGACATACCGAATTCTGAAATTTTTCTGGACATGCTCTTGGCGTTTAATCTGACCCAAACCATTTTACTTCCCACTCGGGTGACAAGCTGTACGTCTTCAATTCTAGATCTCATCTTATGCTCCTCAACTATAACTGACATTACCACCGATATTTGTGACGGAATTTCCGATCATAAATTGGTATACTTCTCCCACGTCAATCCAACCCACCCCAATACAAACCTATTACTATAAAGCAGTACACATCTGCAGATGATGTAAATATAACTAATTATCTCGAGGAAGCCATTGTTTTGTTTGATGATAGTGATGACATCAATACATTATGGACAAAGTTCAAAGCGCACTGTCATTTCTGTATCCAGCATTTCATTCCAGATAAAGTGAAAAAAGTGGGCAGGACGAATCAGTGGATAAATAGAGAAATAATTCATGTGAAGCGCAAATTAAAACGCTTGCGGAAACGTTCCAATGCTGCTTAAGCAGACATTTCTGATTTACAGGCTACATTAAAGTCCAAATTAGCTGCTTCTAGGGATCACTACTTTAATGTGACACTCAATTGTTTTGTATCCGAAAGTCCCTCTAAATTTTGGCAATTTTTATCGAATAAGGGTGGCACAAGGCTTGATCAACTAGCCAAGGGTGATCGGGTACTTACTGAACCAAGAGAAGTGGCGGAGGTGTTAAACGAGTATTTCCAAAATGTGTTTTCAACGTCAGATCCTTTAAACGGGGCTGTTTGTGAAAATGGTGATTGTGGTGTCATTCAGATTTCTTTGGAAGGTGTCACAGAATTGCTTTTGCGATTGGATCCGAAAAAATCGACAGGCCCTGATGATATCTCTTCCGCATTTCTCAGACGCTATGCTACACTGTTAGCCAGGTTCCTTGTAGTCATTTTGCAGAAATCCGTTTTGTCTGGTGCGATACCTGATGATTGGCGTATTGCACGTGTGACTCCTGTGTATAAGAAGGGTAACCGTCTCAATTTTTGTAACTATCGGCCCATCTCTCTCACCTGTCATTGTTGTAAACTGCTTGAACACATCATCACAAAATACCTCAATAACTTTCTTCAATCCCAAAGTATTCTCTCTGAGCACCAACACGGTTTCCGACGAGGTCTTTCTACTACTACGCAGTTATTAACTATAATTAATAAATTTCCGAAGGCTCTAGATGCTGGTAGCCAGGTTGACGTGATCTTTTTGACCTCTCGAAGGCGTTCGACAAAGTTCCCCATAAAAAAATAATAATTAAACTGGAGTCAATAGGCGTTCCTTCAGATATAACAAATTGGGTCACATCTTACCTACTAAACCGTAAACAATACGTAGAGATTGAGGGTTCGCGCTCGCGTTTCTTAGACGTTTTTTCCGGAGTACCGCAGGGGTCTGTACTCGGTCCTGTTTTATTTAACATTTATATTAATGATTTGGATCAAGCAATAGATACCAGCGTATCAGTTAAACTGTTCGCAGACGACTGCATTCTTTTCAAAATCATAAACTCAACGGCAGATCAACAAGTTTTAAACAGAAACATCGGTAACTTGGAAACTTGGTGTTCCGAGTGGAACATGGTAATTAATCTTGAAAAAACTGCTCACTTGTGTATCACCAACAAAATCAACAAGTTTAACTCTAAATATGATATAAAAGGGTCACAGATTACACAAGTCCAAGAATATAAATATTTGGGTATTACAATTACCTCAAGCCTCAACTGGACAACCCATATAGTAAATATATGCTCTTCCGCACGTAAAAAACTAGGGTTTCTAAAGCACCGATTAGCTAATGCCCCCAGTTCCTTAAAGCTTAAAGCTTACAAAACAATGGTAAGGCCTTCTTTGGAGTACGCCTCCGTAGTATGGGACCCTCACACAAAAAACAATATACAAAAGATAGAAAAAATTCAGCGCCTGGCAGCCTGTTTTATTTACAGTAGGTATAGACGCCGCGATTCCCCCTCTGCGATGTTGCAGTTGGCAAATCTTGAACCTCTTGAGGACAGACGACGAGCTGCTCGACTTAACTTACTCCGTCTAATATATTTTTCTAAACTCGAAATAAAGCCAGGAAACTACATGGTAAAGGATTCTTCCAGGCCTTCCCGTCACAAACACAGCTGTAGCATCAAGCCAATTTTCGCAAGAAATAATTTATACAAACACTCTTTTTTCCCGAAATCAATCTCTGAGTGGAATTTGTTGCCCCGAAACTCTACTCTTCTTTCCTTTTCACCATGAAATGCGCCTTGTGTTTCCTGGCTTTCACAATACTTGTTTGATTTAACAATTTGTTGTGCGCTGAGAGTGTGGTGCTTTGCTTATGGATTGTGTTGCAGTGGGTGTACTCAGCCCTCTGGAAACGAGTATAATTTGATGGTGATTGCCATGTTTTTCTTACATTTCGTGTATACCAGTATCAATTTTGTTGTAACTTTGTTGTACTTTTATTTTACCTTTGAACTTGCTGTACCTTTCCTGCTTGGACCTTAGATGGTTCGCAGTATATGATAAATAAAATAAATAAATAAATAGACAGCCACCTACGTCGTTTTGAACGCACAGCCACAGGTTTCCAATAGTCACTATGTCCTCCTTCCTCTTGCCTTTGTCCTTTTAGGGCGCAACATCGCCACTTCTCAATTTCAGTTTGTGTCCTCAAGTGCTTCCTTGTTGCATGTTCTTGGCCAGCGTATCTAATTCTGACGAATTCGAAATAGCGACTTTAACCACCGAGATCGATTTACTCTAGTCTCTTGTAGCTAACAGCACCTGTTCTCTGCCAAATCGTTTCTCGAAGATGATTGCACCCGACCTCAATCCTGCACAAGCCAATAACATCCATCGCCTTCTCGCGTCATATACCGATATTTTGAATTCGACAAAGGACCTCTAGGGCCAACATTTAGTGTTCAGCATCGTATAAACACTGGGGACGCCAGTCGTATTCGCCGACGCCCCTGTCGTGTCTCCCACTCTGAGCGCAGAGTTATCCAAGCGGAAGTTGACAAAATGCTGAACAAAGGTGTAATAGAATCATCAAGTAGTCCTTGGGCCTCCCCTGTCGTCCTCATGAAGAAGAAGGACGGTACTTGGCGCTTCTGCGTTGACTGTCGCCACCTCAACAAGATCACGCAAAAAGACGTATACCCGCTACCGCGCATCCATGACGCTTTAGACTGCTTGCACGGCGCTACATACTCCTCGTCTAATGATCTTTGGTCCGGCACCTGGCAGATTTCTGTCGGTGAGATGGGCCGCGAGAAGACGGTCTTCCTTTGTATTTTTCATGTATTTACCCACTCCCTTCTTTCATGCATTTTTGCCCTGGGGGTATTATAAATAAAGAAATAAATAAATGAATTACAATGGATGGTTAACACCAGCTTAAGGTCATGCCTTTTGGACTATGCAACGCCCTTGCCACATTCGAACAAATGACTCTCTCCTGCGTGGTTATAAGTGATCTACTTGTCTCTGTTACCTAGACGATGTGATAGTCTTATAGTCTATTATCGATAGTCACCTGACCCGTCTCGCTGCAATTCTCGCAGTCTTCAGAACAGCTGGACTACAAGTAATCTCCAAGAAATGCCAATTTGGCCGTCGTCAGATTACCATTCTGGGCCGTATTGCAAACGCCGATGGCGTCCAACCAGATCCTGAAAAGGTCCGCGCCGTCCGTAGCTTTCCGGTGCCCCGTTATACATCTGACGTCCAGAGCTTCATTGGCTTATGTTCCTACTTTCGTCGCTTTGTAAAAAACTTCGCCGACGTTGCCAGGCCACTCACAGATTTGCTGAAGAAGGATACCACATTCTTATGGGGCCCTGAGCAGGCTGAAGCGTTCACCGCTCTCATCGACTACCTAACTACGCCCCCCATACTTGCCCACTTTAATCCTTCTGCTACCACAGAAGTTCGCATCGACGCCAGTGGCCACAGTATTGGCGCAGTTCTTGCTCAGTGGCACCACGGCAGGCAGTGCGTGATAGCTTACGCCAGTCACCTGCTTTCTCCCCCTGAGAGGAATTATTCCATCACCGAGAGAGAATGTTTAGCTTTAGTTTGGGCTGTAGCCAAGTTTCGGCCATATTTATATGGTCACATATTCGCAGTCGTTACGGACCACCACGCCCTCTCTTGGCTGACTTCTCTGAAGGACCCAACTGGACGCCTGGGTCGCTTGGCTCTGAGGCTCCAGGAATTTTCGTTTAGCGTCAGCAACAAGTCTGGCCGTTTGCACAAGGACCCAAACTGTCTCTCTCGTCATCCGGTGGATCCTCCTGATCACGTTGCGACTGACCTGGAGAGCCGCGTAATGGCGTTTACTGACATCGGCGATGTGCGTATTGAACAACGACGGGATGAGTCAGTGCGCACTATCATCGACGCTATCCAGCCTGACAGCCATGACGCTTAATCCCGTATGTTCGGGCTTCATGAAGGCATCCTTCACCGCCGTAACATCAGCACTGAAGGCCCTGAGCTTCTGCTTGTCATGCTTCGTCTTCTACGGACTGCCATACTTGAACAACTTTACGACGCAGCAACAGCGGGATACCTCGGTGTTTCCAGCACATACGACCGCGTGCGACGTCGGTTTTTTTGGCCAGGACTGTACCACAGCGTGCGTCAGTATGTCACCACTTGCGACCTCTGCCAGTGCCAGAAAAGACCTCCTTTGCTGCCAGCTGGATATGTTCACCCAATTGAAGTCCCCTCTGAACAATTTCATCGCGTGGGACTCGACTTTCTTGGCCCTTTTCCGACGACGACACTGGGAAATCGATGGATCACCGTCGCCACAGATTATGCGACCCGTTACTCGATAACAAAGGCCATGCCAATCAGTTGCGCCACTGACGCCGCGGATGTTTTCTTCGTGACGTCATCTTACACTACGGTGCACCCTAACAGCTGCTTACGCAACCCGGCCGCTGTTTCTTGTCCAAACTGGTCGACGACCATCTTTGATCATGTGCTACAGCGCATAAGCTATCTACCGCCTACCATCCACAAACTAATGGCCTAACTAAACGTCTCAACCGCCCGCTCACAGAAATGCTTACGACGTGCGTCTCTGAAGATCATCGTGACTGAGACACCACGTTGGCCTATGTGACTTTCGCATATAATTCCTCTCAAAATGACCGCACGGGATTCTTACCTTTTTATCTTTTGTATTGTTGCGACCCCATATTGCCATTTCAAACCACCTTACCCCTCATGTTATCTGCTTCCGAGTACGCTCGCGAAGCCATTGATCAGGCTCACATGGCTCGTCAAGTTGCCCAGTCTTGTCTCACCAGGTCACAGGATATGCAAAAAGCTCACTACGACCACCGGCATCGTAATATAACGCTTGACCCAGGTGACTGTGTGCTCCTCTGGTCACCGTGTCGCCCTGTAGGCCTCTCCGAAAAACTATTGTCTCGATACGCAGGACCCTACCGAGTCTTACGTCAAGTTAGCGACGTCAACTACGAGATAGCGCCATTGCGCTCCAATACGTTACCAATTCCGTCACTTGTCACATTGTCCATGTTTCGCGCATAAAATCCGACTTCTGTCGCACTTCTCCGGACTTGCGCTGAGAAGGCGTTCCAGGACCCGAGCGAGCTGTTACGCAAATGAAGTAAAGGAAGAGCAAGGACACAATCAACTGAGAAACACGCGAGGGTGCCAATCAGCCCATGTGACTCTTGCCTGTGCCTTTTCCACTGTAAAAGCATTTCGTACAGAAGTCAGTGACCCCGTTACAATATGTCGGTATTTTTTTCGTAACTTGTCTAGCTATGGTGAATTCCTTGACATTTTTGCTCGGTATTCTTACCTGTGTGGTTCTCTTTAAACACCACCAAATGTAAGGCATTGCGCATTGGAGGCTTCAGAGAACTAATGCCGGGAGACGTAGAATACGTTCAAGCTATTGGGCTGTTAGGCATTTACTTTGAGAAATCAGATGTCCCGAAAAGAACCTGGGGTGACGTACTTAGGAGATCCACCGGTGTCATATCAGCAGCCACTCATTTTAACCTGCCACAAGTGGCAAAAGCAACAGTCAAGACACAGAACGTAGACTGTTTGTAAGACTCATCTTTATAATCACCTTGCTTGTACAGTGGTGGCGACGCTGTTTAGCGGAAATACGGCACAAGCCTTATATAGGCGCCTATCCCACACTGCAGAAAATGCGGCTCAATGTGCGGAATTAACGAGATCTGCTAGAAACTCACGGCGAAGAGTCTTTCCTTCGACGATGGCACACACGTTTCTTCGGGGTAAAAGAGGGACAGCTGAAGTTTCCAGTTGTTCCGGACTAGCCATGCACCCACCTTTACGCTTGCATACGAGGTACTCTGTGAAATGGGATTAGCTTGATTCATTTTGTTTTCCTTCAACTTGTAACATTTTGATATGTTCTGATCAATTAGATCTTGGGGCTCATTTGTAAGATGTATACACTGTCTTTACTAGTTTTGGTTGTTTAGTTTGTGTGTTTACAAGAAAAGTGAACAAACTTCCTTTTCTCAATCAAAGTACATGACTGACTAACAACTCTGGAACTGAAGTCGACTGGTGATGCAATAATAGCTGTACGGCAGAAACCATCTCCTTGCCAGTAGCTTTAAGGTTGCACAGAAATAAAGATCTGGTTTTTCTTTGATGATGGCACTCACGTTTCTTCAGTGTAAGGGAGGGATAGCTGTACTTTCAAGTTGCTCCCCACTAGTCCTGCGTCCAATCTTGTACGCATGCATACGTGGTATTCTTTCAAATGTGATTAACTTGATTCATTTTTTTCGTTTGACTTGGAACTTTCGGATACCAAGTGATCAATTAGACTTTAGTGCTCATTTGTAAGATGTACACGCTGTATTTACTTGTTTTCGATGTTTCGTTAGTTTATATACAAGTTATGTGTACATTGTACTTTCATCATTCAATCACCGAACGCCAACAGCTCATCATGCCCCTAGTAAGTGCCACCACCATGTCGTCTGAGCAAACCTTTGGAAACACTTGCCTTTTTGTACATAGCGTTGCATTACCAGCGCAGCGTGATGAATGCAACGGTCCTTAGAATTACTTATGTATGTCTTCCCTACTATAAAAACACACATACAGAATATTCGCGTGTTACTGTGCCTCAGATATGCGCAATATTCTCACATTAATGGACAATCGCACAAGCATGAACGCTGAAACTTGAGCAATATTGGAGGGAGCTGTGGATGGGGTTGAATTTCGGTCGTTTCGGACATCATTTCGGTGGACAAGCACACAAATGGATTGACAGAGAGTTAGAAAAACCAAAATTTTTGCGTCAAGCTTTCCCAAGAAAGACTATCGTCTTTTAAAAATTGGCAGACCCCACATACAGTGGGAATCGATGATACGCGAAGCACGAATGGGAACTGTTGAGTTGTCACATTAAAATCAGCACAACCCTACGAGGTAGAAGTTGTTATGCCTGCGAGTCCACAGCGATAATCCATGCCTCTGAAAAAGGCAATGTTTGTCAAGGCCAGCACGCGAGCCCACCTGACGCGATGAACAACTCAACGGCGTCATCACGCGACGGTGCCTTTCTGCCGCGCACGTGCAGTGAGTCACCTCAGCCAGCGAGTCGACGCCTTTCTGTCTGGCGAGTGTGACGCAATGCGCGGCGACGTCACTCGTCCCTGGGTGCAGCCACGTGCAACGCAGCGGCTTCAGATTTGATGACGCGGCCTAGCGGCGACCCCATTGGGCGATTCTGACCTCACGACCAGCGGCGCTTCTGGTTGGACATTTGGTTATTCAAAGAATCCACCCGGTGCATTAAAAAGAAGCCCTGCGGCGCGTCGCAGCAGTTGAGCTATGTGTTAGCAGCAGACCTATGTGTTAGAGAGGCGAGCTCGGCTCTTCGGGTCTCTAAGCTGTCGGCCCCAGTGCCGAATTTGTAATGCCTCTGTATATATGCTGTACATAAACCTTGTTTAACTCACCGTCGTCTCGTCCGCTCGTCTATCAGCTCTGCGCAGAAGCAGTCGCGAGCTGAGAAACCTACGCCACCAAACGTCTGGTAACCTTCCCGGCGGAGTTCGAAGCAGTGGCGTTTCGGGGCCGTGTTGGCGTCGCCGTCTTTCGAAATAGTGGTTGCAGCGGTGAGATTCGTGGCGCCCTTAGCAACGTCGTCGGAGGCGTGCTTTGCAACAGTGGTTGGCAGCTGCGAGGTCGCCCGGCGTCAGTGACATCGATGCGGTGAGTGCCTGATATTTTCCCCTCAGTTCACCAGACTACTCTAGCTCAGGTTGTAGTAGTTTAGAGAAGGGCTCTGTGAAGCATTAGAGTGAGCGTTGATCGTTTCAAGCAAAGTCAGAGTGCTTTGAAACCAAAGTTAATGCGGAGGGGGTAAACACAGGAGTGTTAAAAATTGCTAGCGCGTCTTGCTAGTTGACCTATTGTGGGTACGGAAAGTAAATTCTTAACAGGGGCAAACAGCAAGAGGCTAGTGTGAACGATGGAGAATCGTAAAGTGAAGGAACTCATCGAAATTTGTGAGGAACTCGGCATTACTTTGGGCCGTGCGAAACGAAAGCAAGCGATCCTTGAGATTATGAGGAGTGAAGGAGTTTCGCCTCAGGAAGTCGATAAGGCCTGGGAGGATATCAAAGCACGCCGCGAGGAAGCTGAAAGGCGAGAAGCTCGCGAAAGTGAAGAAGCTGAAAGGCGAGAAGTTTGCGAACGTGAAGAAGCTGAAAGGCGAGAAGTTCGCGAACGTGAAGAAGCTGTAAGGCGCGAACGTCGCGAGCGCAAGGAGGCCGAGAGACAGGAGCGCCTCGAGTTGAAACGAATAGAATTGGCAATCCTACAGTGTTCGCAGGTGCCTAGCGAAGCTTATCCGACGATTCAGGTCAGCGGTTATAGAATTCGGGACCAAGTGCCACCGTTCGTAGTAGGCGAGGACATGGCGAAGTATCTCGTCAAGTTTGAACACGTCTGTGAGCGAAATGCTTTGGAGCGGTTTCTTTGGGCGCGGAACCTGTTAGCTCTTCTTCCCGGCGAGGTGTCCGACGCGATAACTTGCTTGTCCAGAGAAGCGTTTGAGAGCTATGACGAGGTGAAGGAAGTGCTCTTAAGACGTTATAAGTTGTCACCCGAGGCTTTCAGGCAAAGGTTCCCGTATGCTAAAAGGGGGAATGAGTCACACGTTGACTTCGCGTTTCGTCTTAAAGCCGATTTAATTGAATGGCTCCAGGGTAAAGGTTTTTATGACGACCGCGATGAAGTGGTGGAATGCGTTGCATTGGAGCAATTCTACCGCTGCATTGAGGAGGATGTGAAGCTTTGGCTGCAGGACAAACTTGGTGAAGTACAGCCAAACAAGGCAGCAGAGTTAGTTGAGGAGTAGTGTACTCGCCGAAAGTTGCATAGCAGGGCAGTGTGCGTTGAAAAGGATGAAAGGAAAGAGGGCTTTTCAAAGAAACCTGATCAACGGAAGCCGCGAATTCGCTACAATTGCAAAAAGGAAGGGCACATCGCGATAAACTGTCAGCAAAAGTTTGCTTTTGCAACAATATGAGAATCGGAAAAGAATATGCGGTTGTTAGAGCCGTATATCCAAGAAATCAGGGTGAATGGGAAAACGTGTCGAGCACTTCGTGACTCAGCGGCAAGCATGGACGTTGTCCATCCTTCATTGGTGTCTCCGGATGACTTTTCAGGAGAATGCGCGTGGATTAGGCAAGTCGCCGAGGAGCAGAGTGCTTGCTTACCAATCGGTACGGTTGTCATTGAAGGCCCGTTCGTTAAGCTTTGCACCGAAGCGGCTGTGTCTGCCGCGCTTCCCAATCGTTTTTCTTATCTTTTCTCGAACAACTCAGAGCAGCTTCTCAAAGAGCAAGGTAAATCGTTCTTCTCCAACTTAGCGTACATGGCCCTAGCGCGATCACAAGCGTGGAAGCTTCCGCAGAAGCTTGATCTTGTTCTATGTGTGGTGAAACAAGTTCAAAAGCAGACGATCTGTGTGATCTTGGCGGCGAGTCGACGGAACCTGAGAGAGGAAATTCTCCGTGTGAGTCATGTGAGCAGTTACTCGAGCGGCCCGTCGCCGAAACGACCAGCGCGGTTTCGGTAGCAGGGGGAGACGACATGGCACCATTGAGTCAGAGCGAGATGGGTGCAACGCTCTTGCCTGTATCGGAAAGTTGGAGTGAGCTGTCGAGGGTTGATCGAGAAACGCTCATTCGAGAGCAGCGTGAGGACATTTCGAATAAAGCGCTAGTGGCAAGGCACATGAAAGCTGCACAAGTGTTGTCGAAGGAGTACTACGACCAATCCGCGAAGAAGCGCGCTTTTGAAGTAGGAAGTCAGGTGATGCTTCTGCTGCCGTTCAAAAAGAACAAGGTTGAGGTTCAATGGGAAGGGCCCGCCAAAATATTATCGAACCTTTCTGATATCAATTTTGAAGTGAAATTAGGAAGAACAAAATTTGAAGGAAATTAGGCCGAACAAAATTTACCACAGTAGCTTGATGAAACGATACGTTCAACGTCAAGCGGTCGTAAATCTGCTGTTGAATGCTTCAGAGGAAGAGGGAGCAGAAATTTTGAGTTCTAGTGATGTAATCGAAAGGGGATCGGAGGTAATCTTGGAGCAGTTGAACCTAGAGCCTAGGTTAAATGAAGTCCAGAAGGAGGACCTCAGAAGGATTTTTTCCGAGTTTCGATACGTGTTTTCGGACCGTCCTGGTAACACGACGGTGATAGAACACGATATTGAGCTAACTTGTGAGGAGCCAATCCCTAGCAAGCGGTATCGCTGTTCCCTTCTGCAACGTCGCAAGTATAAGCCGCTCTTTGGTGCCGCATAGGTATCGTCGCCTAAAAGTGGCCGGTTATTGAGGTGGAGCATGATACTCCAACAGCAGAACTTTGACGTTCGCAACAAACAAAAGAAAGCTAAGCGCTAATGCAGACGCATTGAGGGGTGCGTGTTAGTACCTTCTCCAACCTTCGGTTTCTCGCTGGCGATTCGGGGCAAAATTTTGTCCTCATCACGGCCTTAGCTGAGCGCTCTCGTTCAGAATGAGCTCAAGGAGCCAACTTTATGTTCTATTCTATTTCGTTACGTTGTTGTACGTGTAAAAAAAATTGAGTTCTCATTTCAAGAGTCTTGTGTCCCACATGTGCCTCTTGGTGTAGAGGGAACGAAATTCCGATAGACACGTAGCTAGGTATATGTTGTACTATATTTTGTCTGGTGTTCTGTCGGGTTACCAAGGGCACTTGCTTGTGCCGTGTGTTGTCTGTTGTCGAACCGTTCTTGACAAGTTGCAGAACCATCGACAAGTGCTGAGACCAAAGATTGTCAGAAGAGACGAGCGAAGCTGGCCGACAAGTTGTGGTGACAAGCCAGTGGAGCTGGGATCTGTCCTCAAGAGTGGGATGTGTTCCCGCAACGGAGTCTGGAGCTGCATTCTCCCCATGGCCCTGGAGGCGAACCTGGAGGGACCTCGCGAACGAGCGCGCCTGACATCCGAGCCACGTGGAAGCAGCTCGTCTTTCCGGCGCATTGTCTGGTGGCGGGGGTGCTGTTATGCCTGCGAGTCGACAGCGAACGTCTATGCCTCTGAAAAATGCAATATGTGTCAAGGCCAGCACACGAGCCCACCTGACGCGATGAACAACTCAACGGCGTCATCACGCGACGGCGCCTTTGTGCCGCGCACATGCAGTGAGTCACCTCAGCCAGCGAGTCGGTGCCTTCCTGTCCGGCGAGTCTGACGCAATGCGTGGTGACGTCAATCGTCTTTGGGTGCAGCCACGTGCAACGCAGCGGCTTCAGATTCGATGACGCGGCCTAGCGGCGACCCCATTGGGGGATTCTGACCTCACGACCAGTGGCGCTTCTGGTTGGACATTTGGTTATTCAAAGAATCCACCCGGTGCATAAAAAAGAAGCCCTGCGGCGCGTTCCAGCAGTTGAGCTATGTGTTAGCAGCAGACCTATGTGTTAGAGAGGAGAGCTCGGCTCTTCGGGTCTCTAAGCTGTCGGCCCCAGTGCCAAATTCGTAACGCCTCTGTATATATGCTGTACATAAATTTTGTTTAACTCACCGTCGTCTCGTCCGCTCGTCTATCAGCTCTGCGCAGAAGCAGTCGCGAGCTGCGAAACCTACGCTACCAAACGGCTGGTAACCTTCCCGTCGGAGTTCGAAGCAGTGGCACCTTCGGGACCGTGTTGGCGTCGCCGTCTATCGAAACAGTGGTTGCAGCGGTGAGATTGGTGGCGCCCTTCGTAACGTCGTCGGAGGCGTGCTTCGCAACAAAGTCAATGATGTCATACATGACTTCCGTGTCGTGATGATCATGTTTGGATGTGTCGTTTGGCTTTGCATTTATTCACGTCGTGTGATACCCAATTTAGTATACGTGGATGTAGCGAAACAGCCGCGAGCACGGTACGAGTGTGGTATGTTGTCATGTTCTTACATGACACGCGTGTCAGGATTACCATGTTTGCATCAGTCATATATTTCATAATTCATTGATGTCACATACACCAAATTTGGTATATGTGGAGCAAGCAAAATGGCCGCGAGCGCGTCATGAAGGGCCGATTTAACTCCTGTATAGCGTTTACGTGCGCGCACGCTGGGCACAGCAACGCTACGTTAGCAAAACGCGAGCACTCTATAGTCTCACCCCAGGCGCGACCAGCGTCCGTCGGCATGGCCTGACAGCAAGCGGTGCGAAATGCGACATGCTGCATTTCGCGCCGATGCGTTACCTGGACGACACTGCGTCTCCCTCTTTTTGGGACGGAAGGACGCTGGACGTTCTGAAACGCGCATGCGTCAAAGCAACGCAGCGCGGCGCGTGATTGCGAGTATATGGCAGGACCAGCGCCTTGCGTGGCAACGCCGGCGAGCATGTGCACCGCGTCACGTCGAAATACGGTGGCGCCTTGAGTCTTGCATGTAGTCATGCTCTCGCATGACACGCATCTTATGATTATCATGTTTGCATCAGTCACATACGTTCGTTATTCATTAGCGTCACGTCTTACTGAATTTGCCAAATGTGAAGCTGCGAAACGGCCGCTAGCGTATCATCTGTGTGGTATGTAGCCATGTCGTTACATGACACGCATGTCGTAATTATAATGTTTGGATGTGTCATTTACCTATGTCTTCCGTTCGCGTCACGTAAAACCTAGTGTGGTAAATGTGAACCTTTCAAAACGGCTGTGAGCGCATCATGAGCGTAGCATGTAGTCAGAAATGCGTAGCATGTACATGTGACGCATTTCTTCTTTATCATGTTTGTACCAGTATCATACCTTCGTCATCCATTCACGTCCCGTCATACCAAATTTGGTATAAGTGAAGCTAGCTGAGCGGCCGCCAGCGCATCATGATTGTGGCATGTAGCCATGTTGTTACATGACACGCATCTCATGATTATCATGTTTGCACCAGTCACATACCCTCGTCATTCTTTAACGTACTGTAATACCAAATTTGGTATATGTGGCACTACCAAAATGGCCGCGAGCGCATCATAAGCGTGGCATGTATTCATGTTGTTTCATAACATGCATGTCATTATTTTCATGTTAGGGTCTGTCGCTTGTGTTCACCATCCAATCATGCCATAGCATATCAGTTTCGCAACATGCCATGTGAACGAAACCACGACCACCGCAAGAGCTGCAGGTCCATGAAACGTAAATCATGGCATTCGTAACATACATGTCATGATTTTCATGTTATGACTAGTCAGTTATGTTCTTCATACAGTCATGTTATGCCATACCAAGTTTCGTATCGATACCATTAGCGAAACGGTCAGGAGAGCTAAAAGCCGTAAACGGCGGGATAGAGAAATAGATAAGCTGAAAGTTGCCGAAGTTTGCTAGGAAATGCTTCGCATTTAATACCACATTTGGTATATGTGACGTTAGCGAAACACCTGCTAGCGCATCATAGACATAACACTTAGTCATGTCGGGGCATGACACGCATGTCATGATTTTTATGCTTGCGTCTGTCGCTTGTGTTCGCCATGCAATCATGTCATACTATATTAGTTTTGCAACATGCCTTGTGAACGAAACCACCGCCAGAGCTGCAGGACCATGAAATGTAAATCACGACATTCATGACATAGATGTCATGATTTTCATGTTATGACTAGTCAAATGTGTTCTTCATACAGTCATACAGTCATGTTATGCCATACCAGGTTTGGTAGGGATACCGTTATCAAAATTTCCAGGAGAGCTAAAAGACGTAGGCGGCTAGATAGATAGATAGATAGATAGATAGATAGATAGATAGATAGATAGATAGATAGATAGATAGATAGATACGCTCAATGTCGCCGAAGTTCACCAAGAAATGCTTCGCATATAAAAAAATTGGCCCCATATCTGCATACTAATCTGCAAATGTCGTAGAAAGACTATAATCTTGCGTGTTAAGAGAGTCAACAAAACATTTATTTGATGGTCTACGCAAGAAAATCTGTGACTGGTATTATGGAGGGGCTGCGTTTAAGTGCCTCGAGCGTGCAGCGGAGGCGTACGAGCGCATCAAGTCACGTCACACGTGAGACTAGAGCGCTATCTGGCAGATTTCTTCGAAAACGAAACAAGTGGCTCTGAGACCGGTGTGCGCGTCTGTCTCATAGGTGATAAGGTGTAGAACGCAAGGCGACGGGTAGGTGCCACCACTGTCTCGTTTTAGCAAATCTTGAAAACACTTGCCTATTCGTTCAAGCGTTGCGTAGTGAGCGCAGCGTGATAAGCGCTGCGTTTCTTGAAATTACTTATGAGTACCTTTTCTAGTAAAAGACGTACATACAAAATATATACGTGTTGTTATGGTGCCCCAGACATGCCCCATAATTGCTTTTTAATTGACAATAGCACAAGTATGAATGCTGAACCTTGAGCAACATTCGTGGGCGCTGCGGATGGGGTCGACCATTTCAAGTACCCGATGCCTTTAGGAGTGGACAAACGGACAATTGTACAGACAGACAGACAGACAGACAGACAGACCAAAATTTTTTCGTCGAAGGTCCCCAAGAATTTTGTGCTCCCCAACCCAACCGAACCAGCTCACCGGCGCGTGCATGAAGAGGCTTTCCGATGCTTCGGACGGGTGTGCACCTTGATGACCAGACAAGCGCAGTAAAACGGCCTGCGTGTACACAGTCCATTCTGCCGAGGACTTCTCCCGAACTAGGGTGCCTAGAATACCGTGCATGGATGCTCAAACCTAGCTGCTGACGGGTCGGCGGAACTGCTGGGGCGTTTGCCTCCCTCGATCTCCCCATCTCTACCGCCTCGAGAATGCACGCTCGCGTTACGGCACGGACAACTATCTGCATCGGAGGCGTGCGAGCTCGAAGGCCTGTGGCACTAACCGTTCCCATTGTTCTCTTCGTCTGCGTTGCAACGCACGCTTGGTCGATATACGAAGTTTAGGTTTCGGCATCCAGCCGACGTGTTTTTGTGGTTCCCTTGCAATGTGCTGCAGTAATTATATGTACGGTGAAATTGAAGCTTGCCGTTGTATATTTACATAAAGAAACCGGAAACCGTGCCATTGCAAAACACTTCAACGTGCGACGAACGGCCCGATCGGTACACAAGAAATTAGAGAAGTGCCCGCCTTCTAATGCAAGTTTCCCCTCACTGAAGAAAGCCTTTTCAGTTATGTGCGAACACTTGAGTCACCAGGTACCGTCGTGGGACCAAGTTTTTCGAACTATACTAGCAAAGAGAGCAAAGAGCTTCAAAAAAATGGGGCATTCGAACGCACTCGACAAAACCTAGGACGATGCGCTTCGGGAAGGCGGTGGCAGCGGCCGCGACTATGACTCCCAATTAGACTTCGCGATCAACGATTCCCACTAGATTGAGCGGGACCTGACCTGACTGGCTAAATCTTCTAAATGGACAAGTACACTTCGTTTCTGCTCCAATTATTTCAGATGTATATATTCCTCGCGTTAGAACTGTGACAAAATATATTGTACATCATTGTACGCGCTCGAGAAATCTCCACCTAATTTGCGCACCCCCTTCTCTGTGCCCCAGAATCGTAAACAAAGAGTGCGCAAAATATGCGAGTAATTACGGTATATACACCATGCACTGTTTGGAAGTTCTCAGAACTTCGAAACTTCAGCGCGTTTTCGTTATTAGGGGCGAGATGGCACGACGGGCTTTCGATGGGCGCGCCATAGGGATTTTATTGATTGATATGGGGGGTTTAACGTTCCGAAACCACCATATGGTTCTGAGAGATGCCGTAGTGGAGAGTTCCGGAAATTTCGACAACCTGGGTTTCATTAGCGTGCACCCAAATCTGAGCACACGGGCCTACAAGATTTCCGCCTCCATCGGAAATGCAGCCGCAGCAGTCAGGATTCGATCCCGCGACATGCGGGTCAGCAGCCGAGTACCTCAGCCACTAAACCACCGCGGCGGGGCGCGCCATAAGGTCGTCACCTCCACTATGGTGACTAGAAGTTGACTAGCCACCATACCTCCACGAAGCAAAGTCTCTCCTTTGCGCGCACTTATCCGACTTGAAATTACGGAGAGAACGAAGGTCACTTCGCACGCTGCCACGGCTGCGTTAACGGAAGGAGCGCGCGGCTGACACACAACACCGGAACAGTAGCAATAGTTCGCGCTTGTACTGTGTATACTTGAGCGCTCGTCTCGTGCATCTTTATTTCTGCTTAAACAGCTCGCTTTATGTGTCGATCTGTGACAGTTAGTTTGTGCGAATTTCCTGCGTGCTTTCTGCTTGAGGTGTGCACTGCATGTTTCGATCTGCTTTTCATTTTTGAAGTGACTTTGTAGTTTCTTGTTGTTGCTGAAGCAATTCACAAGAAACGCTCAACTTACTCTGTAAACCCACGTTTCCCTTTTGTGTTATATCGATTCCTGTATAGGAGGTTCAGCCACATCTTTTTTATTATTGTGCTATGTAGTAGTTGCTTGCGCTGGGCCGTCTCTTTTTGCGCACATCTGGAAATAATTAAATTGGACTAATGTGCGGAAAGTGAACAAGTTTATTGTCTGACGCCTTGTGCTGTTCTATCTAGTTTTCTTTTTTCCTCTCTCCACTGCACCGCAAGCATTTTTTGAAGTGTTAAAAATGTCTGCAAGCCTTGCATAATTGGTGCGACCAGTGGGGGATGGAAATTAACTTTACAAAGACTACGTTCATCCATATAACCAAGAAAAAATCCGTACTCGCATATGATTATAAAATCGGAAATAGCCTTCTGACCAGAACACACAGCTTTAAATACCTGGGGGGGACTATTACCAGCGATTTGGGGAGGCACACTCATGTTGAGGGGGTGTGTTCAAAGGCCTAGAGGAAGTTGTTTTACTTGAGGAAAAAACTCGAACATGCCCCTAGAGATGTCAAATTACTTTCATATAATACATTTGTTCGCCCTATCTTGGAGTATGCGTCTTCTGTATGGAGTCCTCATCAACAGTCACTGAGAGATAAAATAGAAAAAATTCAAAGGCTAGCAGTGCACTTCATTTGCTCGCGGTACCGGAGGACAGAATCCGTCACAAGTTTGTTAAAATCATGTGTGCTAGAACCCCTGCAAGTGCGCCCCGAAAAGCAAAGGTTAAAACTCCTGTTTCAAATTATAAGAGGCGAAATGGAAATAAATAAAGACACATACATACAACCTGCACCCAAACGAGGAGCTCAGTTGAACCATAGTCACCCAATAAGGCCTTTTTGGGCGCGTCTGGATGGCTTTAAAAATTCTTTTTTCCCGTATAGTATAGAAGTGTGGAATAGACTTCCAGAGTACGCTGTTACTAGCGCAAATGTCAAAGCGTTTGAGTGTTCGCTAGAATTGTACTACCGGCAACATTAAAGGTAATGTCTGTTTTGTCATTGTGTATTGTTTTTGTTTTGTGTTTATATTCCTCTCTGTAATGACCCTCAAGTGAAGGTTACAGTATTAATAAATAAAAAAATTAAAAAATGCACTGAAAAAAATACTCTATGCAAGGGCCATGCGGAGTTAACGTCAATTATGGTTGAACTGCTGGCTCCACTTGTGTAGTTGAACAAACGGTATACTTGTATTGCTTTATTCCGCTAGCTATCTTCACGTTCCAGAAACTTACGCAGAAATTCCTTTCAGGGGGAGAGGGGTCTCTTCTTGAAGTTGTCGTTTATCTCTCTGTGTGCCATTGCGAAAAAAATTGATGCGGGAAAGGGGGAGGGGGCATGAGCCAGTTGAGTCACCCCTCGGCTAGGCCGCTGTTCAGGTGTTGCTTGAAATCGGAGGAAAGCGCCCACGATAATTCCTTGTGATACTGTTCCGGGGATTATTTATTCAGTGGTCGACAGTCAGCATTAATCGAGATGAAGAGCATTGATCACTTGATCGTGCCACAGGGATCCCTTCTTCTCAGTAGCACTGATAGGCGCTTATCAATTCTAACGTGTGCTTATGCTAACACGAATATAGATGTGTGCTTCATATACTGCGTTTTAACGTGAATTCTTACGTGGCCTTAGACCATAAATTACACTTTGAACGCCATTGTAGTAGACGTTTTTAGTAAGCCCTCTATGTCCATGCAGCTGTACTACACTTTGTTCAAAGCCGAATTCGCTGCAAATAGACAATTTCTCGCCGACTCCTTCACAAGGAATCGGCCCCCTAAACTGTGCTATCTGTCAAATGTCTTGTGAACTTAGTTCTTTATTTCATTAAAAATTACTGCTTGCCAAGTGAGTTGGTGCATCATTTTTATTTTTTTGCTTAGCTTTAGTGCAGCAGATTATAAAAATCAAGAAAATGGACCTGTATAAGAAACAAAAAAGACGCTCATTCTATGTTCAGGGAGGAAGGAAAAACTTTATTTGCATGGGTTTGGGACAGGGGTCATTAGCTTGATGGGTGGGGCCCCAAGTCCAGGGCTCTACTGGCTGCCGCCGCCTGTCTGACGTGACGAAGAAGTGCAAGCTGCACCTCTGGGTCAGAGCTGGCGAGCTGTGCTTCCCATTGCTCGAAAGTATTACAAAGCTTGTACTGACCTAAAAAGGTATCTAAATTTGGTGGTCGTTTTAGGCATCCCCACGAAATGTGGTAGAGCGATGGCGAGCCGCCACACCATGGACATGCATGCGCATACAGCAATGGAAAAATTTTGTGTAATCTTTGAAGATTGGAAAATACTCCAGTTTGAATTCGGCGGAGGTCAATCGCGTCCTCCCCTTCTACTGATTTGTTGGGGGCGCTGTATTTTTGTCGCATGCCGCGCTGGTTAGCAATAATTTCTCGAGGGGCCATTCTGGACGGCTCATTATCCTCCTCGATAGCTTCCTCCTGGAGTGTTTCAAAGGATTGAATGTGCTGTCGAAGCTCTGCTCGGTCCGTGAGCCCTCGAGCACAAGCGTCAACACTTTCGTTCTCCTCCAGGCCTGCGCGTCCTGGACACCAGATCAGCCTGTATTTGTTCGTCAATCTCCTGCCTAAGAATTTGCTTATTTTTATCGGAAGGTGGCCTCTTAAAAAGAAACGGCACGCTTTCTGCGAGTCGGAAATGATAGTTGTCTGTGGTTCATCTCTTTGTTCCTGCGCTTTGATTGCAAGGGCAATGGCAAAGCACTCCGCCTTGGTGATCGAGGACGTGTACAGCGATGCACATGTCACCATGCAGTTGTTGTTGCTAAGTACTGATGCAACTGACCGTTTAAAATTGTACCGCGAAGCATCCACATACAAAACATTTGATTTGTTTTTTAATGTTTTTTGGAGCCATCGCACTCTCTCCTCTCTGCGCTTTCTGTTTGTTTTTACGTCCATGTTCTTGGGTAGCGGTGAGATCGAGATCTTGCCGCGGACGGAATCCGGGATTTCTACAAGGACCTCCTCCAGGTTCTGGGGGTATGGCGGAAAGCCCACCCTAGCAAATATTTTTCTCCCAGCTTTTGTTTGACTTAGATGATTTCTCTGCGCAGTCACTACCGCTGTCTTTAGCTCAGGGTATGTATTATATACACCGAGGTCCAAAAGCTTTTGGGTTGGTATGCTTACCGGTAGCCCTATGGCCACTTTGTAGGGGCCCATAATTATAGACTCAATGGTTTCATCTTCTGATTTGTTTAACATGTGGAAAGGTAGACTATACCTAACCTCACACATTACAAGTGCCTGTACTAATCTAACTTTGTCTCCTTCCTTCATTCCCTGTTTGTGGTATGTTATTATATGGATCATTCGTGCTACTTGTTTCATGGCTGATTTTAATATGTTTATTGTATGGTTCGCTCGTCCTTTACTTTGAACCCAGTAACCCAGAATACGTGTGACGGTCACCTCACGTACTTTGACACCTTCAATGTGTATGTCGATGCTTCCATTACTTTTGTATCTTTTTCCATGTACCCTGATAATTTCAGATTTTTCTGGGGCACAGCTGAGCCTGCTTGCATTCGCAAAGTTTTCAACTGCTGCTGCAGCCTCTTGAAGTGTCTGCTCTTTGTTAGCCAGAGATCCACGCGTTGCCTATAGGGTGATATCATCCGCGTAGAGAGTGTATCCTAACTGCGGAACTTCATCCAGAGCTCACGTGAGTCCTAACATGGCGATATTAAAGAGCAGGGGAGAGAGGATAGCACCTTGAGGGGTACCTTTGTTTGGCATCTCAAAAGCGTCTGACGTGGCTTGTGCTACGCTTATCGAAGCCCGCCTTTCTGTGAGGAATGCCTTGATGTAATTGCAGTTATTTGTCCCACATCCCATGTTGTTTAATTCTGTTAGGATGGCCTTATGCGATATATTGTCGTATGCTCCTTTTAAATCAAGGGCTAGTATTAGATGTTCTCCTCCTGTAGGTACATAGCTCAAAACTTCCTCTTGTAATAAGAGAAATGTGTCTTGAGTGGAGAGGCCATTGCGGGAACCCAGAATATTGGCTGGAAAAAGGCCGTTGTCCTCTACAAAGTTTTGGAGCCGACTATGAATATCCTTTCGAAAAGCTTTCCCATGCATGACGTCAAAGATATGGGCCTGAGTGCCTGCAGGGATGGCTTCTTCCCGGGTTTTGGTATCGTAATAATTTTGGCTACTTTACATTCCTCGAGTATCTTCTCTTTGAGCCAATAGTTGTCATTAAAATGGTTTGTCAGTGCCTCTATAACCTTATCACTGAGGTTCCTTATCATTGCATTTGTGATTTGATCTGAACTAGGCGCCGAATTGCTCTTGGCTGCTTGGACAGCCGCAAAGACCTCTTCCTTGGTGATTGGGGCGTCAATCAAGTCTCTCGTTTTTCGCACCAGTGTACTGCATTTCAGAACTGCAACTATCGGTATTCTCTCCTATGTATCTGTCCTTTAAGTGCTTGTATTAGCTCCTTTTCTGTGCCCGGAAAATCATGCATTATTCATTGTAGTGTTCCGTTCGTGGCCGATTTTGATTTTTCTGGGTCAAGCATGTTCCTTAAAATCGCCCAAGTTTTTTCAGTGCTCAGAGTTTCCTGTAGTGAACTGCAGAACTGGATCCATCCCTCAGTTGCAATTTTGTTAGCGGATTGATTTACCTCCTCTCCTAAAGCAGCGATTCTGTGGAGAAGATTCCGGTTGGGTCGCTGGTTTTTCCACTTTTTCAGCATACGGTGCCTGCTCTCCCAGAGGTGGAGCAGGTGCCTGTCGACTGCAGGAGTCTCTGCTGTTCTTGCGATACGTTTAGATGTTTGTTCGTGAACTGAGATCATGTACTCTGACCATTCCCCAATCGACTCAGGTACAGAGTCGGCTGGGGGATCACGTCGTCTGTACCTTTCCCAGTCAGTGATCACCACGTCTCCTATGACCCTGCGTAGTTTTGGAGTTGAGAGGGAAATACTGATTATGTAGTGATCGCTGCCGAGATTGTCTTTCAGGTTTGTCGAGTTAGCGTCGTTAACATTACGTGTGAATGTCAGATCTGAGAACGTGTCTATACTTACGCTGTTACCCAGCCTCGTAGGTATTGTGGGTAGAGTAATTAAGCTCAATCCTAGTTTGGATACGGCATGTTCGAGACGCGTTCCCTTAGGGGAGTCTCTCGAATAACCCCATGTGGTGCTGGGTGCGTTAACGTCGCCCAATACCACAAGTCGATCTTTCGCCCCTGCATTACCGACGACATTTTTAAGCACTGCACCAAAGTCCTCATGTTCGTCTTTGGGAAAGCTGTATATAATTCATATTATGGTTTTCACTTTGCCTCTCTTCAGAGGAAGGAGGGTGATTATCTGATGATTCATCCGCAAACTTTCTATGTACTCAACCTTTGCTGCAATACTTTTGTTAACCAGCGAGGCTACGCGAAAATAATTTGAATCCTGTAAACAATAATATCCCTGCAGTTTGACCATCTTGGGCCCAACCTCCTGCAGGCATATTACGTGTGGCTGAGTTGGTACCGAGCCCCGCCGCAGTGGTCTAGTGGCTAAGGTACTCGGCTGCTGACCCACAGGTCGCGGGTTTTATTCCCAGCTGCGGCGGCTGCATTTCCTATGGAGGCGGAAATGTTGTAGGCCCGTGTACTCAGATTTGGGTGCACGTTAAAGAACCCCAGGTGGTCAAAATTTCCAGAGCCCTCCACTACGGCGTCTCTCATAATCAAATGGTGGTTTTGGGACGGTAAACCCCACAAATCAATCAATCAATCAATGAATTGGTACCGAGATCATGTAATTTTGGAGTGCTGCGGCGCGCTTGTGAAAGTGCGAAAGGTCCACTGCCAAATCTCTAAATGTTCTACCCTTTTTATATTATTTTTGGCCATGCTGCATGGTCGTATCCATGCTGTCGCGGCCCGCTTTGGATGGTTTGTCAATAACTGGGGCGGACATGGAGCGTTTGTTTAGTGCCCTCTGCAAGCCTCCCACAGCATCGTTAACATACTGCATATTCTATGTTCAGTCTTCTCTTGTTTTTATTTCTTGCATATGTCGCATTTCTTCATTCCCATACATAGTTGTGCTAAAGCGATACTTCATTTCACGGTTCTATCTTGTGATTTTAATAACATATGGGTTTTACGCCACAAAACCACGCTATAATTACACGATTTGCCATAGTATTGGGCTGCGAGAATTTCTACAATCTGGTGTTTTCTTTTTGTCTTGAGATGTTATTTGTCCATAAAATTATGATATGCATAATCACTTCGTGAATACGCCATCTTACCACACTGGGTCAAGCTCAGGAGAGCCGGTGCATGAAGTTTTTGGGCCCGGGTCGAAGAAGACGGCGCGCGTGGTGCCCTAGGTTCCGCTGTCATATATGCTAATTATTTGACATAGCACTAACGTTCTGTTCCACTGTTCTTGTTTTTTTTCATACGCTCAAACATAATACATTCTCTCAGTGTATAGGGAGGTTGTAAATAAGAAAGGCACCTCATGCATAACAATACTGAAGCTGGGCGCTGATGGAAAAAAAACTGCCTTTGTGACGTCTCTACGGGTAAGAAAATATCCTCAGTTCTATCAAACTTCAGGCGTGCGTGAAGAGAGCCGAGATCAGCAGGCCACCTGGAGAAGCCCTCCACGGCATCCCCAGCCTTACTTGATCTGGTGGCGCCACCTATCCGATGCTCTTGCAAACACGGACTTTTATGCAGCGCGAAATATGGAAATAGCCAGCGTGTCCTCCTAATATGCTTCAATTCGTCTGCTTCGAAGAAATCATGTCATAATTCTTGGTCCTGCACTATTTACAGTCTACTAAGACTTACGTGAAGCTATTTAATCTTTCTCAAACTTGATTAGAGTGTCGACTGAACCAAATTGTATAAGCTGCGTGCCAAAAACAACATACAGGCAATTGATCACAGAATGAAAGCTTCTTTATTGTGTCATCCCTTACTGTCACAGAACGAACGCTAAAAAAGAGCGCGCCGCCAAATCCTTGCGACAACAGGCGGCAGAAACGCCGCGAGGTAAAAAGAGAAAAAAAAAAAGAAAGCAAACATCCAGGGCTCCCGGGCGCGCGCTCTCCCCGCAGAAGCACGGCTTCGCAGACGATCCTCCTCACCCCACATCGGCGGCCCAGCAAGGCCGCGATTTTTCTAGAACGAAGGAGGCGGGGTCAGACCGAGTGAATCATCCTCGGGAGAGGGCAGTCGAACCGTCTCGTGCCTCTCCCCAGCCTTCGCTGCGTATCGCGCCGACGAAATGACGAGAAACATCTGGAAAGTCGCGCGCAAGGTATTTAACCGAGCAGCCGAGACGAGAAATCAGGAGAAGACGGAACGTTAGCGCCGGAGCGCGTAGGAATTCCGCCGTGTAGTCGGCGAAGGTTCTGCCCGTAGTGACAGAACAGGAGGGGACGGAAGTGAGCGCCAGAGTGCGTAGAGAGTCCGCCGTGTAGTCGGCGAAGTTTTGGTCCGTAGGGACGGCTCGAGCTACAGGCAAGAGCGTGGGTTTACCGCTATCGAGCGAAGACGCGGGCACCAGCTGCGTGTGTGAAGCCGACGGATTTCCGGCGAAGAAGTTTGAAGCTTGGAGAGTGGCCATTTCAGGACGCGGGGTTTCCTGGAAGAGAAACTTCGAGAACTACGGAACGACAACAACGCTGGACTTTGAGTGAGTGATTCTCGGAAGAGTATCATTCAGACTTTTGTTCCAAGGACTTTGGACTGAATAGGTTTTATATCTCTTTAGTCTTTAAGTGTCTTGGTTGTTCAATGCATGCGACTGCATTGTAGTGCGTATTGTTGTCTGTGTCCGTTGTTTCAAGTGTGGTTGATTGTACTGTGTAGTACATTGTCTGTTTGGTGACGTATTGTATGTAACTATCGTGGAGTGTGCATACGTGTGTATTGTTTTTGATCTGCCGTTAATGAGAATATAATTTTGTTTGTTTATCAACTCTCGGCTCTGTCTTGTTCTTTGGGCCACAGCCGGCGTCCGCTGGCGCACCAATAAGGACCACTTCTAAATTGTCCACGCTTTCGTGGTGCGGTTCGGGGGGCCGATACTTCGGCTCTTGGAATTAGCCCGGCGATCGCCTCCCTAATAAACGGGACATGTGTGACAATTAATCTGGCGTCCGCGACAGGACCTTTTGGTGCACAGTGTGTCCAAAGTAGTGAGAAAGAGCCTCGAGTTGTTGATAGTACTATCGGAACGATTTTGTGTGTTGTTCAGTGTTCTCAATAACGAGTGCAGGGGAGTGTTCCGATAGACTGATTTAGGCAGATACTCTTTGCACGCGGTAAGGTTTTATTTGCGAGACACAATGGATCTCGAAAAGTTAGTTGCTCTTGGTGAGAAGATGGGTCTTTCTGGCGCCGAACTACGGAAGTGCGTAAGCCAGAAGGAGAAAGAGGCGGTGGAGCGAGAGAAGTTGGCAGCCGAAAGGGCGAGAGAAGAAAGAGAAGCGAGGGAGCGCCAGCAGAAAGAAGAAAGAGAGGAAAGGGAGCGGCAGCGGCAGCACGAGATGGAACTCGAGCGGCTCCGTTTGCAACAGCGAAGTGAAACTCCCGTCCAAGCTAGAGTTGAAAGCAGCGAACGGGAAAATCACGGCTTCCGCTTGAACCCAAGCAAGCTGCTCGTAGCGTTTGATGAAAGGAAGGACGACCTAGACGCGTACCTCCACAGATTTGAGACGATTGCGAAGAGCCAGAATTGGCCGGAACATCAATGGGCGACTGCTTTGAGTACTTGCTTGAGTGGTGAAGCGCTCAGTGTGTACGGTAGGCTGACGCCGACCGATGCAGCCAACTATGCAAAGGTGAAAGCTGCTTTGCTGAAGCGATTTAGATTCACTGTGGAAGGATTCCGGGACAGATTTCGGACAGGAAAGCCAGCTGACGGTGAGACAGCTACGCAGTATGCCGCCCGACTTTGCCATTATTTCGACAGATGGATTGAACTTTCAGGGACAGCACAGGGGTACGATGAGCTTAGAGAGCTCCTGATTAGAGAACAGTTCCTTACTAGTTGCCACCCAAGCCTGTCGCTGTACTTGAAAGAGAGGAAGGCTGAGTCACTTGAAGGAATGCTTGAATTGGCTGATCAATTCTTGGAAGCGCAAGGTGGCACTAATTTGGCCAAGGTCAAGAAGAAGTGTCCTGATGATTCGAAGAAATTGGTTCCCGAAGAAAAGAAGCGTGCACCAGAGAGCATTCCGCGGTGTTTTTTGTGCAACCGAGTGGGTCATCGCGCGAAAAACTGTCGAACGATCTTTACGAGCCCTACGGTAGTGAAATGTTTTAAGTGTGGTCAGACTGGGCACAAAGCAGATGCATGTCGGAACGGAGTGAGTCAAACTCACCAGGTATCCTGTGTGCAAGCGGCACCGAAATCTGATAATAATGCCGTCACTGATGGATTCGTAGAGTTGAAGAATGGGGAGAAAATTCCTATTGTGGGTGCTGTAATGTCAAAACAGCCAACCGGTGTTACGAAAGGAATGCCAACGCTGCCTGGAGAGGTTGCGGGCAAGAAGATTACGGTTCTAAGAGACACCGGTAGCTCCACGGTTATCGTGCGGAGAAATTTGGTACGGGAAAGTGAGTTGACAGGCAGAACGAAACCGGTTTGCCTAATTGACCGTACGGTTCGGATGCTTCCCGAAGCAGAAATTGAGGTTGAAACCCCGTACTTCAGCGGGAAGGTTACTGCTTTATGCATGACGACCCCCCTGTATGACCTTGTCATCGGAAACATCGTCGGGGCGCGAGGGCCGAATGATCCCGAATGTTTGGGAGAAGACCCGAAGATAGAGCCCTCGCCAACACAGCGGCCGCGAGATACAAGGGAGGAGCATCTCGTGACGGATCTCATTAGAGCCCAAGGTGTAGCTGCGGCGCAAGAGACAGCGAAGGAGAAGACGATCGTGCCGAATAAGTTCACAGGCCGAGCAACTGGATGTACGTCGGCACGACCTCGACCGACTGACAGTGTAAAGGAGACAGAGTTGGCCAGCCGGGCAAACAGTAGAGGCATTATCAAGCGGGTAAATAAACAGACAGGACCCGTCGAATGTAATGACGCATTAACGGTGTCGGAAGAGACAACGATGGCTGAGACGACGCCTCAGATATCGTCGTTGGAAAGGGCTCGCCGAAAAAGAACGTGGAAGCACAAGAAGAGATCGAGCGAGCACCGCAAAAAGGGGCGCAAGCGCTGTTCGAAGTATTCAGGATAAGTGCTGAGGTCGAATCAGAATGTGTTGGGCAGTGCTGAGTGACATATGTTGTGTTAATGTTCTGGTTATCCTGTGTCACAAGTGTCGAAGTGTTGTGCTGTGATGTGATGTATAGTATTGGACCATTGTTGTAATGAGAGAACTTTGTACATTTGTATTATTGGGAATGTGTGGTGGAGTGTTGTACTCATGTGCTTGTGGTTATATTTCATGTGTTGTGTAATTGAATTACAATGCACAATTGTATTAAGTGATTTATGGTGAATGTGAAGTGTCATGAGCGACGGACGGTGTTACAGTCTGTGAGAATGTGTGGTGACTGTTCGCGCTCGTTTGTGTGGTTTTGAATATTATGAGATAATATTCTTAAAGTGGGGGGCAGTGTCACAGAACGAGCGCTAAAAAAGAGCGCGCCGCCAAATCCTTGCGACAACAGGCGGCAGAAACGCCGCGAGGTAAAAAGAGAAAAAAAAAAAAAGAAAGCAAACATCCAGGGCTCCCGGGCGCGCGCTCTCCCCGCAGAAGCACGGCTTCGCAGACGATCCTCCTCACCCCACATCGGCGGCCCAGCAAGGCCGCGATTTTTCTAGAACGAAGGAGGCGGGGTCAGACCGAGTGAATCATCCTCGGGAGAGGGCAGTCGAACCGTCTCGTGCCTCTCCCCAGCCTTCGCTGCGTATCGCGCCGACGAAATGACGAGAAACATCTGGAAAGTCGCGCGCAAGGTATTTAACCGAGCAGCCGAGACGAGAAATCAGGAGAAGACGGAACGTTAGCGCCGGAGCGCGTAGGAATTCCGCCGTGTAGTCGGCGAAGGTTCTGCCCGTAGTGACAGAACAGGAGGGGACGGAAGTGAGCGCCAGAGTGCGTAGAGAGTCCGCCGTGTAGTCGGCGAAGTTTTGGTCCGTAGGGACGGCTCGAGCTACAGGCAAGAGCGTGGGTTTACCGCTATCGAGCGAAGACGCGGGCACCAGCTGCGTGTGTGAAGCCGACGGATTTCCGGCGAAGAAGTTTGAAGCTTGGAGAGTGGCCATTTGAGGACGCGGGGTTTCCTGGAAGAGAAACTTCGAGAACTACGGAACAACAACGCTGGACTTTGAGTGAGTGATTCTCGGAAGAGTATCATTCAGACTTTTGTTCCAAGGACTTTGGACTGAATAGGTTTTATATCTCTTTAGTCTTTAAGTGTCTTGGTTGTTCAATGCATGCGACTGCATTGTAGTGCGTATTGTTGTCTGTGTCCGTTGTTTCAAGTGTGGTTGATTGTACTGTGTAGTACATTGTCTGTTTGGTGACGTATTGTATGTAACTATCGTGGAGTGTGCATACGTGTGTATTGTTTTTGATCTGCCGTTAATGAGAATATAATTTTGTTTGTTTATCAACTCTCGGCTCTGTCTTGTTCTTTGGGCCACAGCCGGCGTCCGCTGGCGCACCAATAAGGACCACTTCTAAATTGTCCACGCTTTCGTGGTGCGGTTTGGGGGGCCGATACTTCGGCTCTTGGAATTAGCCCGGCGATCGCCTCCCTAATAAACGGGACATGTGTGACACTTACTAAAGAGCCTTATGAACTAGTCCAGCTTCGAAAGCTCCTAAGGAATAGCACAGCACTTCATCCTAATGAATAGCATCCTAGGAATAGCTTAAACTTTGCCTACACAGCTCTCTGTAGTTTGTTCTGTTGACCCTGAGCGATCTGTCAGTGTAACGTACGCGCAAGTCAAGTCAGTGGATACCGGCGCCAGGGGAAAAGCCATATTTTTTTTTGGGGGGGGGGAGCAATAATTGATTTGATTGATCTGTGGCGTTTAACGTCCCAAAATCCCCATATGATTACAAGAGATGGCATAGTGGAGGGCTCAGTAAATTTCAACCACCAAACGTGCAGCCAAATCTGAGCACATGGGCCTACGCGATTTTCGCTTCCATTGAAAATGCAGCCGTCGACACTGGCAATCGATCACGTGATATGGGGGTCAGCAGCCGATTACCTTACCCACTGGACCACCGCAGCGGGGCGTGAGGGGTGGGGGGAACCAAGTTTTTCAACAATGCTTCATGTGCGTTTGCACGAATGCTCTTATAGTGGCATTATTTTTTTTCCAAAAGCGCCAAATCATAAAACGGATACTATGGTTAAGCTATAACGCAAGCTGATTTCATCGTAGGACGCTACGAAGGCTTAGGGAAGTGCCTTAGCCTTCGGCACTTAAGGAAGTGCCTAAGAAACAGTAATGTATACAGGCATAACAAAATATTGTATACATGACATTCAAAGACGCGTAATACGTGCCTATGTATCTGTCACTTTTATTGTAATCGTATTCAACATGGGGCTATTCATATTCTATGGTGCACTGAGAACGGCAGGTTGGAATAAAAAGTGACCCAGATTTATCCTCTCATTGGAGCCCATTCATTGCCATATCCATAGAACCTGTGTTGTGTTCGCAATCGGTACCAAAAACAACCAAATGTCGATATTTAAATTCGCTCAATTTGTATCGTAGTTGCTTTGCTATTTTGCTTCCGTTTCGGAATTGTTTTTGTTATTCAGCGGGTTCCTGATTACTGGAGGACATTGTAGTTTCCGGGCAAGAATTAAGTATAAAGAATACAAGGCCTACTGTTGCGCCAAGAGGGACGTCCCAGGTGATGCGTCACGGAGGAACGCAATGTGGGCATGTTTTCTTTTTTCGTTTGTACCGCAAATCACAGTTAGCTGCCTCCGTTTCGCCTGCGTTCATATTCTCGCGGTTTGCGCATCGTGCAGACGCCATAAGCGTTCCAGCACACTTAAGCTAATTTATCCTCACACGTGACGGGGGACGCTACAACTGCCACATCACACGCTAAGAACCATTGATCAGCACGCTCTGAGAGGAGGAGAAATTGTTTCTCTCGTGGCGCGCCATAATTCGAATCGCGTAAATGAGGTGGTCCAGCGTCACGCAGCACAGGGACTGCCCTTCCGGTGCAGCCGGTGCGCTTAGTTTCGGTTTCTAGGCAATCGAGGTGTCGAAATTCGGCGATGAATCTCTGAAAATAAGCGCTATATTTTCAATTTTTTAAAGCTGGGCTGGTAATAATTTGTGACGTAATACTTTCCCATATGAACAAGGAACCTAAAATTAATAATACAAAAGGTAAGTGAAATATTTCTTGTAAATAGTCATTTCTCAGAGATGTAATTAGTGGCAATATCTTTCCACCTCAGCCTCAATATCGTCTGCGAAGATGGCAAGTGCCTGACTATTGTAGTTTGTTTTTAACACGCAATCCTAACGAATGTATAACTCGTATTATCTGACATCTGATACGTCTTAATGGAAATAGTAGAGTGATTTTCTTTAATGTATTATTGGTTCCTTTTACGGCTTGATTTTTGTGAAATGGGGAACGGCGGGAAACCGTGGCATAGTCTTCGAAATGTGCAGTGTTTTTTTTTTTTTGCGGCCTTTAGTGTCCATTGAAAAGCATCGACAATATTGGTTGAACTTTATGGACAGTGAAAGTGAGAATATTTTGTGTGGTGTGTGGATAACGATGCCTCTCGTTTGCGAAAACATTGGCACGTATTACGGGCAGGTGGAAGGAACCAGTTCTCGACGGAACTTCAAGATTACAAATTTTCGTGAAGGCGAAAAAATTGAAAGATCCCACTTACAGTGGGAATCGATGTTATACGAAGCAGCAATAAGGAAGGTTGATATGCCACATTAAAAAAGTTGGATGTAAATTATGCCGTACACGACTTCTATTTCAGGACTATCATATTTGCACGTGTCATTAACCTTCGTCATCTATTCACGTCACTTGATACTAAATTTGATATATGTGGAGCTAGCGAAGCGGTTGCGAGCACGCTACGAGCGCAGCAAGTGGTCACGTTTTACATGACGGCATACATTGATTATCATGTTTGCACGTGTGTTTTATATTATTCATCTATTCACGCCACGTAATACCAAATTTGGTCTATGTGGAGCTAGTAAAACGGCCGCGAGCACAGTATGAGCAGGTAGCAGATAGTCATGCTTTACATGGCACGCATATCATGGTTATCACGTTTGGATCTGTCATTTACTTTAGTCGTCTATACACGTCACGTGATATCAAATTTCGTATATATGGAGCTAGTGACATGGCCGCGAGCGCATCATGAGCGTGGTATATTGTCATGTCCTCACATGGCACACGTGTCATGATTATCATGCTTGCACTAGTCATATACCTTCGTCATCCATTGACGTCACGTAACACCAAACTTGGTATATGCGGAGCTAGCGAAACAGCCGCGAGCGCATCATGAAAGGCGCAATATACTCCGACCTAACGTTGACGAGCGCGCACGCTGGCGCAGCGACGCTGCGCTAGCAAAACGGACGCCAGGCGCGACCGGCGCGGCCACGTCCGTCAGGGCGGTCCGGTGGACAGGTGGAAAGTGCAACATGCTGCATTTCGAGGCCATGACGTTACCCAGCTCTACCCACACAGCACTGGGTCTGCCTCTTTTCGTGATGGAGGGACGCCGGGCGCACTCTAACGCGCAAGCGACAAAGCAACGCAACGTGGCGCGCGCCTGCCAGTATAAGCCAGGAAGATCGGCGTCTGATCGTCACCCCCGGATGCTTTTCAGGCCTGCGCGTCACGTGACGTGACGTCGACGACGTCACATCGCGCCGGCCGGCCGGCCGCCCTTCGCTGGGTGGCTGCGCCAGCCGCGAGCGCCCTTCACGCCTACCGACTAGGGCGAGGTTTCTTGACACCATGTCCGCACGATTTATCAAGGTATCCATTGATTGTATGGTTTAACGCGCCGACGCAACGCAGGCGATGAAGCGCGCCGTAGGGGAGAGCTCAGGATCAAGTTTTACTACCTGGGAATCTTTATTGTGTGCCGAAATCTCGTACACACGGGCGTTTTTGCTTTTCGCCTCCATCAGAAATGCGGCCGCCGCAGCCGGGTATCGAAACTGCGCCCTAGTGCTCAGCAGCGCTACGCCTTAGCCACTGAGCCACCGTTGCGGGGGAACTTATCAAGGTATCAAGAAATAATGAATATCGTGAATGGAATAATGCGTATTTATTTATCACAGCCAGACGCCGTCTGTACAAATATCACAGTGCACATTGTTCTCGGTCCAGGCAGACGACAGGCAACACAAGATGTTGCCCTTAATGCTGAAAATATGCCAAAAGTACAAAACACAATATCTTGCCACATAAAACTCAGAAAACAAAACAGATTGTAACAGCAAAAACATCCTCGAGCTTTGGAACAGAAAAAGCACACTTTCATTTAAATTGTAGGTTAGAGGAAAACATACCATTCGTTTATCATAGTAGCAGTAGCAACACAAGGTATCAGGTGCAAACACTTGCCAAAAAATACAATACAAAAGAACACTGGTGTATAAATTGTGGTCCACAGCATGATAAATGACAGAAAGAAAAGTAATTGTACTGCCACAGGTAGGTGCATGTCCTAGGGAAAAAATCAAACAAAAATCTAAGAAAAAAACAAATCACAGTGCACAACATGTCTGTGCACAAGGAAAGTGTACACAGCTTAGGTACCAAAACGGACTGTACAACTGCTACAGTGGGCACCGAGGCAGTTCGAGTTAAAAAAAAAAGAAAAAAGTACAGCACCTTTAAAAGCTAACAACTTGTAAAGAGATACAAAACTGGAAACAAGGCTCAAACAAGGGAATGTATTGCTTGAGCCAGGTGGCAATAAGTGCAGCGCTCCTCAGACAGCATCGACAGGTTGTTCAAAATTTCCAACAAGGAACTTACTTTTTGAACTGAGTCTGGTACAACAGCGCTACCAAGGTTCTTGATTGGTGAACCTTGATAGCAGGCAAAGACTTCAAGGTTTGCAAACACGGTCAATGACGCATTCAAACAAGGTTCACGATAGTCGATAATGTTCAAAAACATGGAGCACTCTTCTTTATGAATCACAGCCCACTTTGGAGACACTGACACCCCTTGCAGGCGAGCCCTTAGTTCTTCGAGGGACGAAAACCGGTCTCGTTTTTGCTCCGCTTCATATGACGCCAGCGACTTTTCTACAGCACGGGCGAGTTGGGAGGCTTCTTGTCGGCTCCTCTTGGCGTCAGGGGTTTCTCTCGTGCTCTGGTCTCGTACTGATAGGTAGGACGGACAGCCGGAAAATACCGTTGGGACAGATCCAGGACGCAACCGTGGTACTGGGAGTGCAACTTCAATAACTCTCCCTGTCCTTGGATCCGTCTACGATGTCGTCTTCTCAATGCATGAAGCGTCGAAATGATTCGCGCACACCTGCAAAAACGTTTCAAGAACGTCCGAGACGCCACTTCTCAAAAGAAAAAAATGCGCTCCCGTTTGCATGACCGCGTTTACAGTCCGTGTAGCTAAAACAAAGTCTACCTACGTTTCGCAAGCATCTAAATAAAAGCGCTGCGCTAAGCGGTACAAGCAACATGAAAGGAAACACGGGAGCGTGATGTCACCGCACTCCACGAAGCGCTTCCACCGAGAGCTTGCAAGAATGGACGACACCACGGCACTGTTAGTGAACAAAGCGCAGCTGACCATCCTTGCTGCGAACGCTGCTGGCGTCAGCGCTTCGCGAGGCCCGGCGGCCACACGCTCAAGTATTTCCCATCATAGGTGATTTCTACCCGAACAAGCAACGACAAGCTAAGAACAGGAGCATCTCAAATTCTTACCTTAGTGCACGAAGTCGTCACGAAGTCCTTCCTAGGAATGGCGCGTAGCCATTGTTTGAGAGCGTCGGCGTCTTTAGGGAAGGAAAACACTTGTATCTTCTTTCCTGTTTTGTAGTTGCCGGTGCATCCGGGTACACAACACTTATTCGGCATTGTCGCATCACTCCAGCATCACGCACGGAAACGAAATTGCCGCAAAACAACAACGGAAAGCAACAAACGTGAAACACCGTCAACACCACGCCGCCGAACCGTCACCACCGCCGCCCGCGCTGCGCTCGCTGCCGCTGCGGCTTCCCCGAGAGTCGGCCGGCCGGAAATGACGTCAAATTGCTGGGCGCAGGCCTGAAAAGATTTTCCGGGGGTGACGGTCTGATGTGGCATCGCCGGCGTGACGCGACTAAACGAACGCCGGCACGCACGCACGCCAGGTCACATCGAAGTGTATGGGCGGCTTCAGTGTGCCATGTATATATATATATATATATATATATATATATATATATATATATATATATATATATATATATATATATATATATATATATATATATATATATATATGTGTGTGTGTGTGTGTGTGTGTGTGTAGTTACATGACACTGATCTTATGATTATCATGTTTGTACCAGTCACATACCTTCGTCATCCTTTCACGTGACGTAATACCAAGTTTTGCATATGTGAAGCTAGCGAAACAGCTGCAGCGCATCATGAATGTGGCATGTAGTCATGTTGTTACATGACACGCATAATTGATTGATTAATATGTGGGGTTTAACGTCCCAAAACCACCATATGATTATAAGAGCCGCCGTGGAGGAGTTCGGAAATTTAGACCACCTGGAGGTCTTTAACATACACCGAAATCTGAGCACATGGGCCTACAACATTTCCGCCTCCATCGGAACTGCAGCCGTCGCAGCCGCGATTTGATCCCGCGACCTGCGTTTCAGCAGCCGAGTACCTTAGCCACTGGACCACCGCGGTGGGGCTACATGACACGCATGCCATGATTATCATGTTTGGACGTGTTCTTTACCCATGTCGTTCATTTGCGTCACGTAATACCAAGTTTGGTAGATGTGAAGCTATGCGAAACGGCCATGAGCGCATCATGAGCTTGACATATAGTCATGTTGTTACATGACATGAATCTGCACTGATGATTGTCATATTTGCACCAGTAACATACCTTCGTGATTCATTCATGTCACGTAATACCAAAATTGGTAGATGCGAAGCTAGTGAAACGGCCGCGAGTGAACCATGAGCGTGGAATGTAGTCATGACTAGTCATAACAGGAAAATCATGACATGCATGTGATCAATTTCACGTTAGGGTCTGTCGCTTATGTTCGTTATTCAGTCCTGTCATACCATGCCAGTTTTGCAACACATCATGTGAACAAATCCACCGCAAGAGCAGCAAGACCATGACATGTAAATCATGGCATTAATGACATACATATCATGATTTTCATGTTATGACTTGTCCCTTATCCTTGTGATATAGTCATGTTATGTCATACCAAGTTTGCTATCGATACCATTATCGAAACGGCCAGCAGAGCTAAAAGTCGTAAGCGGCTACATAGATAGATAGATAGATAGATAGATAGATAGATAGATAGATAGATAGATAGATAGATAGATAGATAGATAGATAGATAGATAGATCGATCGATAGATAGATAGATAGATAGATAGATAGATAGATAGATAGATAGATAGATAGATAGATAGATAGATAGATACGCTCAAAGTCACGGAAGTTTGCTAAGAAGTGCTTCGCATTTAAAATGCACTTTGCCGGATTCACGAAGACATATTGCGGTGGATAATTTCTGGAATGCTATAAGAGAACGGAATTATTGAGAGGTTCTGAATGAAGGCCTCGCGTGTTAGTACGTTTAGTGTAAGGAAAAAGATTGAGCATGCTATGAAAACGAACACTTTAATAACTGAACTCATGAACCTTACATAATGACACAGTATTGACAGACAACGGAGATGACATGATGGTTTTTTTACGAAATGAACTCATGAACTTGGTTTTTGAGGTATTCAGGGAAAGGTAATAATAATAATAATAATAATAATAATAATAATAATAATAATAATAATAATAATAATAATAATAATAATAATAATAATAATAATAATAATAATAATAATAATAATAATAATAATAATAATAATAATAATAATATAAATAATAATAATAATAATGATAATAATAATAATAATAATCTTTATTGTCATCCTGAGTTGTAGAAAACAAATAACAGGCCTGTCAAAGCCAGACAGTGGCTTGGAGGACTTGACCCGGCACATCGGCAGACGACAGATGACATATATATTGAAAAGCTTTTCATGTAAACAATCAGAGAAAGAACACATTTAACTCATTTCGGCTACATATAAACAAATTAACAAGTCATGTTATGGCATATCAGGTTTAGTATCGATACCATTATCGAAACGGTCAGCAGAGCTAAAAGTCGTAAGCGGCTAGATTAGATTTGTAGATAGATAGATAGATAGATAGATAGATAGATAGATAGATAGATAGATAGATAGATAGATAGATAGATAGATAGACAGACAGACAGACAGATAGATAGATAGATAGATAGATAGATAGATAGATAGATAGATAGATAGATAGATAGATAGATAGATAGATAGATAGATAGATAGATAGATAGATAGATAGAGAGATAGATAGATACGCTCAAAGTCACCGAAGTTTGCTAAGAAGGGCGTCGCATTTAAAATGCACTTAGCCGGATCATCTGCGTCTTGCGCTTTGTGCAGAAGCAAGGGTGCATGATCTCCGGGCTGAAGCATGTGACTAGGCATGCGCTATTAGTATGTTTTAGAATTTCAGAAGCTGCATATATGCTACGCCATGCTGAATACCCGCACTTATAAATGTATAGCTCATATCATCTGAGACCTTATTCTTGTTGATGGTAACAGAATAGATTCTTCTTTCTCGTGTAGTTGGGGCCTTTTAATGCTTGATCTTTATGAAATAACAACGCACAGTGTATCTGTGGGTTCGTCCTCACAGATACACTGTGGGTCTTTCCATCCCTTCGGCCTCGTTTTGGTACCTAACCGCCTAGTTCCATGAATCACTCTGCAGATGCGGAGAGACAGAGAGTCAGATGGACGGACGGACAGACAGACAGAAGGTGCAGAAAAAGATCGGAAACCTCCACAATAAGACATTTACACAGACGGACAGCAGGCTACACAGCTACCCACAATATTTTAGTAAATTTCTTCGGCATAATCAAAGTCCCTTTAATATTTTAAATAATTCAACGAAGGACAGCTTGCTGACTTGAATAGTTATCTCATCTACGTCATAGATAGCGAAAAAGCAAGCCTTGCGGGGTAATGATCTTTTTTAAGTACATTGCGATGCGAGCTTAGAACATAAATATTATGAGCAATATATACGAAGCATGCACTAGCTACCAACGCTTTCAAAAACTGCCGCGCTAAACCTTGACCAGCACTTTTTGTGCCTAACGACGACAGATGGCGCCCCATGCCTTTAATCAAACAACCTCCGAACAATCCGAACACCTCCGAACAATCCGGACTACGCGTGGGAGTATTGTAATAGAACAGAAGGCAGCAGAAAGGGGGTGGTATTGGGGCATTCATTCATAAAAGTACAGACTGGCAAAGGGTCAAGCAGGAGTGCAAGGAACATTTATGGCTAAAAGGGAAAGTGGCAGGTCAAATGACACTCCTTGGTTTCGTGTACTTGTGGACAGGAGCAAAGGCGAGAGAGGAAAACCAGGCAATGGTAGTGTGTATATCAAAGGACATTCAGGAGTTAGGAAGAGAGTGCGAGATAATTATACTAGGAGACATGAATGCGCACATAGAAGATACAGATGGGTATACCGACGCGACAGGCAAAATGATCATGGATATGTGTGAAAGGCTTGATTTGATCATTTGCAACAGTACCGAGAAGTGTGAAGGGCAAATAACATGGGAGGTAGGAAGGCTTCAGTCGACGATAGATTATGCACTGATGTCACATAGGATGTATGATAAGCTCAGGGAAATGCACATAGATGAAGGTGGCTCCAGAAGTCTGGGTAGCGATCACAAACGTATCAAGCTAAGTTTTGGAAGAGCAGTGAAAGTGGGAAGGAGACAAGATGAGCAACTACAGGAAAATTTTTATCCAGAAAGGCAAATTGAAATAGCCACTAAACAAATTGAGAAAGTAATCACGGAGGATAATAAGACAGTGTGGACATACACGAATCTAATTAGACTCTTTGAGATAGAGCTTGCTAAGACGCGTGACAAGTCACCCCGGAAAAGAAGACACAAACCCAAAAGTTGGTGGGATGAGGAAGTTAAGAGAGCCATAGCAAAACGTCAGGAAGCCTCTAGGGAACACAGACATGCTAAGCAGCGGGGTGAACCGACAGATGATGTGGAAAGAAAATGGGCCATCTTTCTAAGCTGTAGAAGGGATGCATCCCTTCTGATCAATGAAAAGATTAGAAGGAAGGGAGCTCAGTGGCTGGCAGAAGTACATAAAAAAGATAGAAAGGCAGCTGCGAAATTTTGGAACCATTTAAACTCCCTAAGAAATGAGACGAGCCTAGAGCAGAACTTTATAACTACAGCCCAAGGTGCTAGGCTAGAAGGGGATGAAGCAAATGAATATATAAGAACAAGGGTGACAGAAAAATTTCAACAAAGAAGTACTTTATGCACCACAATAAACAAAGACGAATCAAGTGGTGCAATGGCTCCATTTTCACAACAAGAATGAGAAAGGGCTGAGAAAAGGGTTCCTAGTAGTACATCAACAGGCCCAGATGGCATTCCAATTAGGCTGATAAAAACATTAGGTCCGAAGTCTAAGCAGGCTTTGAGAGAGGCAGTGAGTACAATAATAATCGATGGTGAAGTTCCCGATGGATGGAAACTTAGCAGGATGAGCATGATCTATAAAGGAAAGGGGGACAAAGCTGACATAAACAACTACCGTCCCATAACAGTGACATCAGTGGTCTACAGGCTGGCGATGCAGATTATAAAGGAAAGACTGCAGGCGTGGATAGAGGATGAGGGGGTGCTGGGGGAACTGCAGAATGGGTTTCGGAAACACAGGAGGTTGGAAGACAATCTGTTCTCACTGACGCAGTGCATCGAAATAGCAGAAAAAGAACACAGACCCCTGTGGCTAGCATTTTCGGATATCAAGGGAGCGTAGGATAGCGTGGTTCAAGAGGACGTGTGGGGAATACTGGACCCACGAAGTGTGGAAGATGGACTCACTAATCTTTAAATGATATCTATAAAGGTAATAAGGTACTTTTAAAGAGGAAAAAAGAACAGGTATCCAAGCCCGCAGAGGTAAAACGGGGGCTTAGGCAGAGGTGTCCTCTGTCACCTTTGGTATTCGTGATGTACCTACAAGGATTAGAGACCAAATTGGAGGGAAGTTGACTTGGCTTCAACCTCTCTTTCGTCAAGAAAATTCATTGAACAGGCACTACCAGCGTTGGTGTACTCGGAGGTTATAGTTCTCATGGCCGAGAACAAGAAAAATTTGCAGAGGTTGATGGACATGTGCGGTAATGAGCGAGATAGGTTAGATTTCAGATTCAGTAAGGAAAAATCAGCAGCCATGATTTTTAATGATAATGATGGTAGTGAGCTTAGAATACAGAAGGTCACGCTAGAGATAACAGATAAATACAAATATCTGGGCGTATGAATAAGCAATGGGGCTGAGTACCTAAGAAAACACGAAACATTGGAGACGACTAAAGGTAACAGGAATGCAGCAGTGATGAAAAATAGGGCACTGTGGGATTACAATAGGTATGATGTTGTGTGAGGACTATGGAAAGGGGTCGTGGTTCCTGGTCTGACGTTCGGCAACGTGGTCTTGTGCATGAGATCAGAAGTTCAAGGAAGATTAGAAATTAAACAATGTGGAATAGGTAGGGTTGCCTTAGGAGCTCACAGGAATACACCAAATCAGGGAGTACAAGGTGATAAGGGATGAACATCATTTGAGGGCAGGGAAGCTAGCAGCAAGATAAAATTTGAGAAGCGATTGAGAGAAATGGGGGAAGAGCGTTGGGCTAGGAAGGTTTTCAGCTACTTGTACATGAAGAATGTCGATACAAAATGGAGGAAGCGAACCAGGAAGTTGACTGGTAAATACTTAGAAAACAGCAGGTGGCCAAACCAAAAGGAACTATCGGTTAAGAAAAAAGTGAAGGAAACGGAGACTGATATGTGGAGAATGGGCATGATTAAGAATTCCGCACTAGAGATCTATCGAAATTTTAAGCAGGAAATTGCCAAGGAAAGGATCTATGATAATACTCGAGGTAGTTCTCTACTGTTTGAGGCCAGGACGGGAGTATTGCGAACCAAGACATATCGGGCCAAATACGAAGGGGTCGACACAGTATGCAGTGCGTGTGGAGAGGAAGAAGAAACTGCCGAACACTTGATAATGTTCTGTAAAGGGCTTCACCCTATAGTTCAGGATGATGGCGCAGAGTTTTTCAAAGCACTGGGGTTTAGGGACCGGGAGGGCAAAATAGACTTTAAGCAAGTAGACTTAACCAGAAGGAGGTTATCTGATTGGTGGCTAAAGTCAAGGCACGAGTGAAAATTAAACCCTTCACTGCGAAGTACGAATCCTATACCTCATTATTTAAAGGAAAAAAAAAGATAAATGTAATGGTTAGTTCACTAAGTATTACGGCTAGGTGGCGTTAGCCGCCGCCCGATCTAAAGGGTACAGCCACATCCATCCATCCATCCATCCATCCATCCAAAAGAACGTACGTTAGTCTCCGCAGACGCCGAAAGAAAGAAAGCGCGCTCGTGTATTACAGACGTAGCCGACAGAGCGAAGCTGCAATTCAAAATACCCTGTTGAGGCTATTAATGATGAAACTTTCGATAACAGACCTTCGTCATTTCTGGAGTCTCAAGGGCCAAAACAACGATCATCTTGGCAACGGGGTGCCCAGTAACTTGTCCCAGAGTTCAGAAATGTTACGATGCACTGCATCACGCCATGACTAAGTAGACAACAAGCACAGTAATTATTGTAGCCCTAAATTATTATTATTATTATTATTATTATTATTATTATTATTATTATTATTATTATTATTATTATTATTATTATTATTATTATTACCTTTCCCTGAATACCTCAAAGACCAAGTTCATGAGTTCATTATGTGGAAAATCCATCATGTTATTTCTGTTGTCTGTCAATACTGTGTTATTAGGTAAGGTTCATGAGTTCAGTTATTTGGGTGTTCGTTTTCATAGCATGCTTGATCCTTTTCCTTACACTAAACGTACTACCACGCGAGGCCTTCATTCAGAACCTCTCGAAAATTCCGTTCTCCTACAGCCTTCCAGAAATTGTCCACCGCAATATGTCTTCATCAATCCGGCTAAGTGCATTTTAAATGCGAAGCACTTCTTAGCAAACTTCGGTGTCCTTGAGCGTATCTATCTATCTATCTATCTATCTATCTATCTATCTATCTATCTATCTATCTATCTATCTATCTATCTATCTATCTATCTATCTGTCTATCTATCTATCTATCTATCTATCTATCTATCTATCTATCTATCTATCTATCTATCTATCTATCTTTCTATGTAGCCACTTACGACTTTTAGCTCTGCTGGCCGTTTCGATAATCGTATCGATACTAAACTTGGTATGCCATAACATGACTGTATCGCGAGTATAAGGGACTAGTCATAACATAAAAATCATGACATGTATGTCATGAATGTCATGATTTACATGTCATGGTCTTGCTGCTCTTGCGGTGGACTTGTTCACATGATATGTTGCAAAACTGGCATGGTATGACACGACTGCATAATGAACAACAGTGACAGACCCGAACGTGGAAATCACCACATGCATGTCATGATTTTCATGTTATGACTAGTCATGACTACATGCCACGCTCATGGTCCACTCGCGGCCGTTTCACTAGCTTCGCATCTACCAAATTTGGTATTACGGGACGTGAATGGATGACGATCGTACGCGACTGGTGCAAACATGATAATCATGAGATGCGTGTCACGTAACAACATGAGTACATGCCATGCTCATAAATGATGTGCTCACAGCCGTTTCGCTTGCTTTACTTCTACCAACTTTGGTATGACGAGTCGCTAATAAATGGACATTGCTACCATGGTTAGGGAAACACGCCGAAACATAACCGTCTGCCTCATTGCGCGAAACATGTGTAATTTGTACAATGGGGTGAGAGGACAAGCTAGAGCTCGCCAGCTTCAAAGACAGTTTATCGAAAGCCGCGAAGTAGTATACACCGATGCCACTAAATCAAACGAGAGCTGCGTTATAATAGCAGTTCAACCAATGCCGCATACCGCTAAAACTGTCGCAGCGTCAATTAAAACAACCTGTACAGCGACAGCGGAGGCGGCGGTGATTGCGCTAGGTATTCGAACTAAAGAGGCAGAGAACGCCTCCACATTAGTCTTGTCTGATTTCCAGGAAGCCTGCAGAATGTTTCTCCGTGGTGCACTACAGAATTTCACCATGAAAATACTAGGTGACAGGCTGATACAGTACCATGCTATAATTTGATGCCCAGGCTACGAGGGTATATCGAGTAATGCGCTGGCGCACAGTTACGATCGTGATTTGAGCAACCGAGTGAGCAACAACACCGATAATCAGTACGAGCCATGCACTGCACGGGACATACTCGAGCATCAATGGAAGACAAGACAGCGGTATGCCCCACCGCACAAATCGCTTAAAGTTGACGAAGCTCACCAGCTAAGACAAATTCAGGTGTTACCTATAGGCACCCGACAGTGAACCAGAGGGCGCAACAAAGCTCTTTGGGACGCCTCAGCATTGTTGGTACTGACCGCCAGGGACACTAAGAAAATGAAACGCTCGCTGAACACAGTGACACGCTGAAGAGTCAGTGCCCTTTTTGGCACGTTTTAAAGAACGCTTCCTGGGCGCTTACATAATCAGCCGTGAACCCCTACTCACAACAAAAAAGAAAATGATATGCACGTGCAAGTTCGGTTTTGCTGCGCCTATCCGCTAGGCTGTGTGTTCTGGCGCTACCGTCAGATCTCGTAAACTGCATTGCCGGGTGCCTATCAACATTTGGAAAGGTGGCATCACGTAAACCGCAATGCATATGTAAACCAATGTCCGTAGTGCCAGTCACGACCGACGTTGCCACACGTCACATGGGACTGCCGAAAGAAGCCTATGGAGGTTCAATCGCGTCTGATATTCACGCTACTGGGGGAGCCTTGGAAGCCATCCTCACCCGACCTGACCTGAGGACCCAAAGGGGTCTCCTGGATCAAGCCGGTCGAGCTACAGTGGCCACTGGTGTCCTGGAATGGGAAACCGCCCTTGACATTCTCGCCTCCCTTTTTTCCTTTTTTTTCATAAATAAAGATGTTCCAACAATGTGACTGGTGCAAACATTTGCTATTTGCAAGTATTGGCAGTTTCGCTAGCTTCACATATACCAATCTCGGTATTACGTGACGCGAACGAACGACATTCGTAAATGACGCGTCCAAACATGATAATCATGCCATGCGTGTCCTGTAACAACATGACTACATGCCGCACTCATGATGCTCTCGCGGCTCTTTCGCTACCTTTACATATGACGAATTTGGTGTTACGTCACGTGAATGGATAACGAAAGTATGGGACTAGTGTGAACGTGATAATCATGAGATGCGTGTCATGTAAAAACATCACTACACGGCACACTCAAGGCGCCAATACATTCAATGTGACCCGGCGCGCGTGCGCGCCGGAGTTCGTTAGGTCGCATCGCGCTGGTGATGCCACGCCATCTGCCGATCTTCCTCACATATACTCGCAGGCACGCGCCCTGCTGCGTTGCGTTGACGCATGCTAATTTAAGCACGCCCTGCATCCCCTCATCACGAAGACAGGCAGACGCAGTGCTGTCTGGGTAGGTCTGGGTAACGTCATCGGCGCGAAATGCCGCATGTTGCATTTCGCCCCAGTTGTCGCCGGGCCGCGCCGACGGACGCTGGTCGCGCCGGTCGTGCCTGACATCAGATGTTGCTAGCGTAGCGTCGCTGCGTCCAGCGTGCGCGCGCGTCAACGACACGTCTAAGTAAATTGGGCCCTTCAGGGTGCGTTCGCGGTTGTTTCGCTAGCTCCACATATACCAAATTTGGTGTTACGTGACGTCAATGAATGACGAAGGTATACATGACTGGTGCAAGCATAATAATCTTGACACGCGTGCCACGTAAGAACATGACAACATGCCACGCTCTTGATGCACTCGCCGCCGTTTCGCTAGCTCCACATATGGCAAACTTGATATCATGTGACGTTAATAGATGACTAAGACAAATGGCATCGCCAAACATGATAAATATGGTCTGCGTGGCATGTAAAGCATGACTACATGCTACACTCATAGCATACTCACGGCCATTTGCCTAACTCAACATATACCAAAGTTGGTATTGCGTGACTTGAATAGATGACGAAGCTAAATGAGACGTCCAATTATGATAATCATGACATGAAAGTCATGTACGGCATAATTTATCTCTTTCTTTGAACGTTTTGCTGATTTTCAAATGACATATCAACTTTTCCCATTCGTGCTTCGAATATAATGAATTCCCACTGTACCTACGGTCTGCCAATTTTTTTCTGAGTAGTTTCACTACAATGGCCAGAGGAGTACGCTCTGAGATTGCCGATTTGAGGTAGCTGCTAAACTGTTCAGCCTTTATTTCCTTTGTGGTCAGCACATGAATATTGTCACCTAAAACATCTGAAATAACATCCTTTGAACATCACTGACTTCTGACGTACTTCCGTACTTATTTCATATTATGGCTTATTTTTTCACCCAGTGTTTCGAAACATGCGCTTTCTAGGTTTTGCGTTTCTTTTGCTATTTTTTGTCGAGTTTCTTCTATTCGCTGTAAAAGTCAGGTTTCGGCAATCTACAGTACCGGTGGTACAGGCTGGGTCGTCTAATAATCAAAGTGCGAATATTTCAGCTCCACGGTTTATCGGCTCGGCGCTTGAATGTAATCACGGAACGAATAACAATGTTAGTATTACGAGTTTGGTTTTTAGCTGATTACATGCGGGTTCTATGTCGATCGAAGCATCAAGCGTTTGCAAAACGGGCAAACATTCGCCACGTTTGCGCGCTTCAGGGAAGCGTAGCCTACCTTATCATAGCAGAAGACTTGCCTTGATGGTGGATAACGGCAATACGTTACAAGGCAAGAGAGGTGCGCAAGAACAGTTTCATGATTACTTAACACTGGTAATAGATCATCAGACGAAATGAGAGTACGGTCGGAACAAAACAATAGGTCTAACTTATTAGCTAAGTTGGGAGATATTCTAGAGCATCGGAACTTGAATAAGTTGAAACAGAAAATGTGCATTTATTATTTCTCAAAATGCAGGGTAAATGGGTGATGGAGTACTGATGTGAGACTGTAGACCGATCCAGTTTATGTTAGGCAAGTTGAAATCACACCCTGAACATTGTATGTTGCATCCAAGGATAGCAATACATTGTTTAACTTGTATATAAAGGTTGAGGAGGATAATTTCAACCTGGTGGCCTAGGAAATAACCGAACTGCTAAATAAGTGCCATGAGGAGGATGATCCTACACCAGGCTCCCTCATATGAGCTTTGATCGTTATTATGTGAACTAGTCAAGCTGTTGAGTATCATCACAAAGACCCCACTGCCTTGTACGTTAAGGTCTTTACGATAGATTCTGTAACTACATAGAAATATTTTCTCGTTACTTAGATAGATATGTGGGGTTGAACGTCCCAGAACCACGATATATTTATGAGAGACGCCGTAGTGGAGGGCTCCGGAAATTTTGACCACCTGGGGTTCTTTAACGTGCACCCAAATCTGAGCACACGGGCCTACAACATTTCCGCCTCCATCGCAAATGCAGCCGCCGCAGCCAGGATTCGATCCCGCGATCTGCAGGTCAGCAGCAGAGTGTACTAGACCACCATGGCGGGGCCCTTGTTATTTAGTGCTGTCTAACCAAGACTCTTTACCGATGGTTACGTGCGGGCTGACACAGGCAAGACTGAAGCAAAGTCGGCATTTTTGTTTCTAATATCACGACAATAATGACAATAAGCTTCAGGTCATTTATTTACTGCAGTCTCTTTCTAGCAGCACAAGGTGATAGCTAATGGTCGCCGTGAATAAAGTATTCCTCTTACTATGATACAGAAAAACTTCATTTTCGTGAACATCTTATTAGAGTCAAGTCTAAACGACCCACCACGATTGCGCGAAAATTGAGCCAATTTTTGTCGAGCAGTCCCGACATTTTTCTGTAATCTTGGCTAACATGAAAAAGTCCCTTTCATTTGTGGAGTAGCCGCAATTACACGGTTATCTTTAAATGAAAGTAATTGGTCAATAAGCGGCTGTGCTGTTTCTGATGAGTATTGACCAATGCGGTGCGCTCTTTTAATAGTCGTTGTACTAAGCGTAATATTCGCTTTATCAGAAAGGAAAGACGTAACTTTTTTGTTCACATTCTATCCATGTTTTGTTGGCACCATTCAGGAGGCCATAAGTATAAAATTATTTCTAATAATCTAATAGTATTAAGATTATTCATCGGTTATCTAATAATCAACTGTATCCTTAATGAATGCAACAGATAAAGTTTCGAGGGACAGGATATTGCCAACGTGTTTGCTCGTAAAGGTGTACCCTTAGGGAACCCCCCCCCCCCATTTTATAAACACCACATGTGTACACGTATGATAGAGCCGTCACGTCGGGTTAATTACAAGTGTAGTTGAGCGCAATGAACTGAAGGTGACTGATAGTTTATATCAACAATGGAATGGCGCCAACAGACATCAGTATTTTTTATTTGGGAACGCTAAAGAAAAAAATCACTGCATATCCACGGAGTAAACGATTAGTGGAGCAAAGCGTCCACCAGCCCGTCCATGCTTCCGTCCTTCCGTTCTTTCTCGCTTCCGTACGTCCGCGCGACCATCCGCGCGTCCATCCTTGGGTCCTTCCGTCTGTCCATGCGTCTATCCGTGAGTCCGTCCGTGAGTCCGTCCATCCGTCTGTCCGTCCGTTAGTGCATCCATCCGTCCATACGTCCATGCATCCGTCCATCTGTCCGTTCTTCCTAGAGTCCATCTAGTGAACACTCCAAGTACCGCCATCTCGCACCTCGCAACCCCGGTGGCACATACTCGCTCCGCGCGACCAGTCATCCGTCCGCGCGTCTGCTAGTCTCTCTGTCCGTCTGTCCGCCAATCCATGCGTCCGTCCGTGTGTCCATTCGTTCGTCCGTTCATTCTTGCTTCCGTCCGTTCGTGCGACCATCCATGCGTCCATCCTTGCGTCCGTCCGTCTGTTATTGCGTCCATCCGTGAGTCCTTCCATCCATCTGTCCGCCCGTTCGTGCGTCGATCCGTCCGTACATCCACGTGTTCGTCCATCTCTCCGTCCTCCTTCTAGTCTATCTGTCCGTTCGTCCGTGCGCCCATCTAGTGAACACTGCAAGTACCGCCATCTTGCATCCCATGTGGCACATACCAACTCCGCGCATCCATCCATCCGTCCGCCCGCCTGCTAGTCTTTTTGTCTGTCTGTCTGTCTGTCTGTCTGTCTGTCTGTTTGTCTGTCTGTCCATGCATCCCTCCATGCGTCCATCTAGTGAACACTCCAACTAACATGTTGTTACATGACACGCATGTCATGATATTTATGTTATGAATGGTCGCTTGTGTTCGGCATCCAATAATTTCATACTATACTAGTTTTGCAGCGTGCCATGTGCACGAAACCACCGCAAGAGCTGCAGGACCTTGAAATGTGAATCGCTACATTCTAGACATACGTTTCATGATTTCCATGTTTGGACTAGTCAAATGTGTTTGGTATTGATACAATACCATACCGTGTTTGGTATTGATACAATTATTGAAACGGCCCGGAGAGCTAAAAGTCGTCGCGGCTACATAGATAGATAGATAGATAGATAGATAGATAGATAGATAGATAGATAGATAGATAGATAGATAGATAGATAGATAGATAGATACGCTCAAAGCCGCCTAGGTTCACGAAGAAATGGTTCCCCTTTAAAAAAAATTGGTTCCCAATCTGCGTGTTATACCGCAGATGTAGTCGAAGGACGATAGTCTTGCGTCTGGAGAGAGTGAACAAAACATTTATTTGATGTTCTGCCCAAGAAAGTTGGTGAATGGTATTCTGGAGGCACTGCGTTAGAGTGCCTCGAGCGTGTAGTGGAGGCGAACGAGCGCATCGAGGCGCGTAAGACACAAGCGCCATCTGGCAGTTATCTTTGAAAACGAAGGCGTGCAGCCCGCGGAGAAAGATGCGCGCCAGTCTCGGAGGCGATAAGGTGTAGAACTCAAAAGGACGGGCGGATGCCACCACTGTGACGTCGTAGCAAAACGTTGGAAACACCTTTTGGAGCATCGCGCTTCACTGTCAGCGCAGCGGGATAAACGCTACATTCCTTAGAGTTACTTGTGTGTGCCTCTTCTACTATAAAGGCAGACATCCAAAACTCCTAACTGTTTTTACGGAGCCTCAGATATGTGCAATAATTGCCTTTTAAGTGACAATCGCAAAACTATGAACGCTAAACCTTCAGCATTATTGGTGGGCACTGCGAATGTGGTTGGCCATTTGGTGCCGTTTGAGGTATCATTAGGGCGGACAAACACAAAATTGTAAAGACAGACAGACAGACAGGCAGACAGACAGACAGATCGAAATTTTTCCGTCGAAGGTCCCCAAAAAAGACTATCGTCTTTAAGAAAATGGCAGCATATCCACGGGATGAATGATGGAGATAGGGTAAAGCATCCATCCGTTCTTGCTTGCGTTCTTCCATGCGTCCGTCTATGTGACCATCCGTGCGTCCATCCTCCCATCCATGCGTGCATCTGTTCGTGCGTCTGTCCCTGCATTCTCCATGCATCCACCCCTGTGCCCGTCCATGCGTCCATCCGTCCGTGCAGCCATCCATGCATTTGTCTTTGTGCGTTCGTCCATCTAGTCAACACTCCAAGTTCCACCATTTCACATCTTTTCATCATATATTCCGCATATAGAAGCACCGCGATCCAGCGGACATTCCAAGGACTAAACGAGAGGTGGCACACGCAAACTTTTTTACGGCTTGCGCTTCGTGTCTGCTTCCAACCTTTAACCACCTCGAGTTCATGACGTATACTAGTTCACTGTATTAAGTGTGAATACACTTTATAAGCGACCCCAAACCATCCACCGCCATCGGCGGCGTCTGCAGTCTTCTCTCTATCTCTAAAAGAAAGAGGACTTGGCGGGCCGCAGCGCGACGCTCTACCAAATAAGCCACGGACGCGACGCTGATATCGGTGTCAGTAACGCGCCTTATACCCCCTCCCCCTTCGCTCGCTCCTCCGCTCTCCTCGCTCGCTGCAGCTGCGCGTGCACCCTTCTCTCGCGCGCGCCCGCCTTCTCTCTCAGTCTCCCGTCGAGAGCGGGTCGTGAGGAGGAGTAAAGTTAAAATCCGTTGGCATTCGCCAGTGAGTTAACGTAAACTCCCCCGTGTGATCAAATTGCGATTCCCAGGAACCATTACACCATAAAGGCACTGTGATGTTTGTTGGTGAAGTTCGTCGCGCCGCAGAGCGTGTGACGCGTTGCGGATGGAGGAGACGGTATCTGACGTTAGCAAACCACACTACAATTGTATTTGACAGCATACACACACGAAATACATAAAGCGGCAGCGTACACTACTAGTCAATTGTCTCACGTGGCGGTGCTTGGGGACCAGGAGGCTGTGGGCTGGTTGAGTCCCTGTGATGACGTAATCGTCGTCGGGTAGATGTCCGGTGTGGCAACGACGTAGCAGCAGCAGGGGTTAAGGGCCGAGTGAACGAACCGTCGCTCGGTAGCCGGTAGCCAGACAGGGCTCGTCCGCGCCAGGCCAGGACCTTGCGACGCTCGTCTCGACGGCGGTGGACAATCTGGAACCTCGCGCGTAGGTGCGGGTTCTCCGAGAGCAGCAGGCCGCGTCCCAGGTCTTGCCAGGCGAGGACCGTGAGGCGCTCGCTGTCCCGAAGACAGGCGCCCTGTGTATGCGAACCTCGCGCGTAGATGCGGGTTCTCCAACAACCTGCCGCCCGTTCTGCCGGCGTTCCAAAAAAAAAAAACTGTCTCGCCTGCGCGCGCCCTTCTTAATCTTCTCTGCAGCCCGAGCTCCTTCGTTTTTCTCGCCTTCCAGCGATCGGCCACTCCGTCGTCTGCTCTCGCTTTCCCTGCTTCGTCACATTACCCCCCCACTTAAGAAGGTTCTTCGCTGTGAAGAACTTGCAGCTGCCACTGGATCCCTTGGGACACCGTAGTACACGCGCACTCGGAGCACTGCACTACACTTCCGAGCCCCGCACACTCGGCACACATAAGAGACACAAAAGTTGTCACCAGTGTTCAGGGCCCCGCACACCCGACACTCTCAAAGGTACTCGCAAGACGAGATGAAAGTTGGTCCGTCACGGTAAGTAATGTGCACCGAAAAAAAAAATTCCATCAATTATACCCGACACTGCGAAATCCTCAAGCCGTGTAGCGATGATGTTCATGCGCTTGGCAACCGGCTCATATAGTCTGCTCCTACATTCTCACTGCCTTTTATATATTCAACGCTGAAGTCGTACTCCATGAGTATGAGGCTCCAACGTAGAACACGGCTGTTGATGTGTTTGGCGGAGTTGATGTAAACGAGAGGCTTGTGGTCGCTTTGTAGTATGAACGTTCGCCCGAACAAGTAAATATGAAATTTCTGGATGGCCCACGTGAGTGCCAGGGCTTCGCGCTCGATTGTCGAATAGGCAGTTTCTCGTGGTTGCAGTCGTCGGCTAGCGTACGACACTGGGTGTAGCATAGCACCATGCCGCTGCATAAGTATGGCACCTACGCTTGTTGACGAGGCGTCGGTGCGAAGTACAAAAGGCTGAGCGAAATCGGGTGCTCTCAAGACAGGTTGTGTAGACAGCATGGTCTTGAGTGCATCGAAGGCTTTCTGTTCCTGCACTCCCCAAATTACTTTGTTAGGGGTTCTCTTTTTAGTCAGTTCAGTTAATGGTCCTGCTATCTCGGAGTACTTGTGGACGAAATCTCTGTAATAGCCCGTAAGTCCAAGGAAAGAGCGTACTTCTTTTTTCGTCTGTGGGCGCTTGGCTGCCCGTATTTTATCAAGGGTTTCGATCTGGGGTTTGATGATGCCATTTTCGACGTGATGACCGAGGAACTTTACTGACCGCTGACCAATCTCACTTTTCGTTGGTCGAATCGTCAACCCGGATTCGCTAACTCGTTGAAGAAAGGCTTCAAGTGTGGCCACGTGTTCTGTCCACGTCTCGGTTGCAACGAGCACATCGTCGAAGTAAAAGTAAATATGGGGTATATCTGCTACCACCTTCCTCATTAGACGGTTGAAGACAGCTGGGGCGGTTTTAATGCCAAACGGCATGAAACGAAACTGATAAAGGCCGGCTGATGTAGAAAACGCTGTCATTGCTTTGGACTCTTCATGCATCGGGACTTGCCAATATCCTTTAGCAAAGTCGAACTTAGAAAAATATCGTGCCTTCCCCAGTTGTCCAAAAATAACATCAACTCGAGGTATGGGCTCATTGTCGTTCAGCAGTATCTTAATGAGTTGCCGGAAGTCAATGCATAGACGTATTGTCCCGTCTTTTTTTCTTGACAACTACTATCGGCGACTGGTAGGGAGACTCAGATGGCTCGATGATGCCTTGCTTCAGCATGTCTCTAATTTCTTGTTGAACTGCCTCTTTGGTAGCAAACGGTAGTGGATACGGCCGTATGTTCACTGGTGTATCCGTTGCGACATTCAACTTGCACTGGGTGAGATGTGTTCTGCCGGGAATGTCGGTGAATACATTCTCGTAGGTATGCAGTATTCTAGCGATCTGCGTGCGCTGTTTAGTAGAGAGTGCTTCCGATATGTTCACATCGGCAGCAGATTCTTTTTGCTGAAAAGGTACGCATGGTAGATCGTCGTGCTCAGTATCATCAGCCAGACACGCGACTGACGCTTCTTTTGTTGGCTGTGGTACCGATGGTCGTTCTTGATATTTTTTGAGGAGGTTGACGTGAAACAGAGATGTTCGCGTTCCTAAATCAATAACGTAATCCACGTCATTCTTCCTCTCTAGAACTGTGAAAGGCCCTTTCCATGTTAGAATCAGTTTGTTGTTGTCCGACGGGAGTAGCAGCAGCACCTTGTCTCCAACAGCTAAACGCCGTGGTCTAGTCTTCATGTCATAGTGCTTCTTCTGCACAAGTTTGGCTTTCTGCAGCTCCTCCTTGGCTAGACGACAAGTGTTTTCAAGACGTCTCCGCAGGTCAACTACATAGCCGTACGAGGTCTTCGTCTCATCATCTAGATGATTACCAGTCCACATCTCTTTCAATATTGACATGGGCCCTCTGACGTAACGGCCATACAGTAAGTCAAACGGGGCGAAGCCCAAACTTGACTGCGGAACTTCTCTATAGGCGAAAAGTAAAGGCGCTAAGTACCGGTCCCAACTTTTCGGGCACTCTTGACACATTCGTCTTATCATTCGTTTAAGTGTGCCATTGAACCTCTCGACAAGACCATTTGCCATGGGATGATATGGTGTCGTCGGCAACTGTGTGAAGGATAGAAGCCTGCTGAATTCGCGCATTAGGTGGGACGTAAAAGACGTGCCTCGGTCGCTGATGATTTCCTGAGGTACCCCCACTCGCGAGAACATCTCCAACAGTGCTTCAGCGATCCTTTCTGTTTCAATGCTTGGCAGCGCCACCGCATCAGGATACCGCGTTGCCATGTCCACCATTGTCAAAACGTATCTATTCCCTTTTTCTGACTTGGGAGATAATGGTCCCACAATGTCAATGGCCACTCTCTTAAACGGTGTATCAATGACGGGGGTTTTACCCAACGGTACTCGCCCAACTAAGTGTTTTGGGAAAGTTCTCTGGCACGTGTCGCACGATTTCACAAATCGTGTGATGTCAGAAAGTACCCCTGGCCAATAGAACTCCTCGAGGATACGGTCTGTTGTGCGTTTTATACCCTGATGGCCCGCAAGAATTCCTTCATGAGCCATTTGCATTACACAATGGCGGAGGGCTGTAGGTACAACAAGTTGTTCAGTTTCTCTCTTCGATCTGAGCTTGTACCTCCTGTATAGAATTTCTTCTTTTGTGAAGAAAAGAATCTCGGCAAACCTGGTCTGGATGGGTTTATCGACGGCCTCAAAGCATTTCTGTAAGCTAGCGTCATCCCTCTGACTTTTCTGCAAGTCACGTGCACTCATATCTAGGGGACTTATTGTTGGTACCGGCAGGCGACGAGAACTCCGTCCGACTGTCGCGGCGACTTCGTTTTCCTTTGATTGCCTCGCAACCGAAGTGAATGCATCTGTAGTATAAGATCCAGTCAGCGATCCGTCGTCCGCTCCCACCCTAGATGATATTTTCATCGGACTAGCTGGACGTAGGTGTTTTTTCCAATCTTGATCAGGATCGGAGGCGTCACGGACCCCTTGGACGTTTCCCAGAACGACGTCATACAGTGGGTCATCCATGCAGATCGCGCGAGTCTTGCCTGAGAAAAAGGGTGAAATAATTCGCACGTCTGCCTCCGGCAGTTTCAGTACCCTTCGATCAAGAAGACACACAGAGGAAACTTTCCCCGTCAGATTGCTGACTGGTACAAGGGACCTTCTCACAATAACCGAGTCGCATCCTGTATCCCGTAAGACCGTAACGGGCTGGTTTTCAAGGACGCCTTCGGCCGTAGGCATAGACTTGTCCTCCCACTTGATTCTCGTACGTTTCGAGCAATCAGTACCTTGCCGGGAAGCCTGTGTCTCCTGGTTTGATGCTTTCGGACCTTCTGCTTGCTCTTTCAGGCACGAGGCTTTACCGCTTCCCTTGTTAGGGCAGTCCTCTTTGCTATGCCCACTACGTCTACATTTTCCGCAGAAGGCTGGTTTTGTCCTTGGCCCTTTAGTATTTGCCCAGCAATCTGAGGCCTTATGACCGCGCTTTCCGCAAAGCAAACAATGTGGTTTGTCCTTTTCCTCTTTCCGTAGTGCGGCCTGCGCTCGATCTGGTGGCTTTTTATGGTCCTTGTCGTCCTTACCTTTACCAAGGTTGACGAAACCCTGCGCCTCCATATAATGATCAGTAGCTTCTACTAGCTTTTCAATTCCTCGGCAATCCCTTTCCCGCAGGAAGATTGCCAGCTTCTCGTGGCACTGCGTGATGAATTGCTCTGAAACAATAACGTCTCGTAGAGCTTCGTACGTCCGTTCGGTCTTGGCCATCTCTTGCCAATGGTCGAAATAACCTAGTAATCGCCCAGCGAACTGTCGACCCGTTTCGCAGTCTTCAGGCTTCGCCGACCGAAACTTAGTGCGGTAGCCCTCCTCTGTAAACCGGAAGCGCTGCAACAACGTTTTCTTTAACGTTGCGTAATCCATGGCATGGTCAGGTGCCATTCTGCCAACAACACTTAGCGCTTCACCTGTCAAACAAAGGCTCAGTGAAAGGGCCCACTTGTCTTGCGGCCAATCCTGGCTCCTGGCGACGCGTTCAAAGCGCTGGATGTACGCGTCCAGCTCGTCGCGAACTTCGTTGAAGGGCGGTATGAGTTTGTGCGGACTTTCGTAGCTTTGAGGAGAACCCATGTGCGGACCCTCTACTGATTGACCTGTAGTCACGCTACCCGTTGTCGCATCTAACTCTCGGAGCTTCAACCTTAGTTCGAGAACCTCCTTTTCTGCTTGTAGCCTCGCCAGTGCCTCGGCATCAGCTTCTTTTGCCGCATTGCGTTCGGCTAAACGTACTTCCCGCGCTTCTCGTTCACGTACGCGCTCCTCATCGATCCACTGCTTTAGCCCTGGACCGCTCAACCCCAGTTCCTTTCCAATTGCTGTGAGCTTGTCCGTCTCCATCGTCAACCGTCAGACCCGCATAAGCGACGCGCTGCTCTTTTATAGGATAAGAGCGGTCCTGTCGCGCGGACGCCAGATGTGATGTTTGTTGGTGAAGTTCGTCGCGCCGCAGAGCGTGTGACGCGTTGCGGATGGAGGAGACGGTATCTGACGTTAGCAAACCACACTACAATTGTATTTGACAGCATACACACACGAAATACATAAAGCGGCAGCGTACACTACTAGTCAATTGTCTCACGTGGCGGTGCTTGGGGACCAGGAGGCTGTGGGCTGGTTGAGTCCCTGTGATGACGTAATCGTCGTCGGGTAGATGTCCGGTGTGGCAACGACGTAGCAGCAGCAGGGGTTAAGGGCCGAGTGAACGAACCGTCGCTCGGTAGCCGGTAGCCAGACAGGGCTCGTCCGCGCCAGGCCAGGACCTTGCGACGCTCGTCTCGACGGCGGTGGACAATCTGGAACCTCGCGCGTAGGTGCGGGTTCTCCGAGAGCAGCAGGCCGCGTCCCAGGTCTTGCCAGGCGAGGACCGTGAGGCGCTCGCTGTCCCGAAGACAGGCGCCCTGTGTATGCGAACCTCGCGCGTAGATGCGGGTTCTCCAACAACCTGCCGCCCGTTCTGCCGGCGTTCCAAAAAAAAACTGTCTCGCCTGCGCGCGCCCTTCTTAATCTTCTCTGCAGCCCGAGCTCCTTCGTTTTTCTCGCCTTCCAGCGATCGGCCACTCCGTCGTCTGCTCTCGCTTTCCCTGCTTCGTCACAGGCACCATAGTGTGAATAATAAATATAATAGTGCGAATTAATAAATACCCCTCATAGCACCACCCCGTGTATTCGCACTTAACCATGTTCACCCTCGGGGAAATGCTTGGGAGTTTTATATTCATGTTACTGCGGCCCAACACTCGCTAAACCTCTCTAAAACCAAAGAGGTTACGCCCAGCGAGTATAACGTACAACCCTTTCTTGTCAGATAGCGCTCAATGTACAAGCCAATGGCTGCTAATGGAGAATGAGAGACAGGAGAATTGGGCTTTTAGTTAACGCGCACGCTGCGAATTTTTTATTGTTCAACAACGCACAGGAGAAATCTGCCACCGGCACCAACTTGCAGGTCAAAGCGCAAGACATGTTACGTACTACGACGAAGGACGAACGGGTGCCGTTTTGAGGAGCTTCGCGCCCTAAAAAATGGAATTATATTCCAGGAGTGAGTGGTGATGATGGGGCGAAAAGCTAGTCAGTCACTGTCTGTCTGTCTGTCTGTCTGTCTGTCTGTCTGTCTGTCTGTCTGTCTGTCTGTCTGTCTGTCTGTCTGTCTGTTTGTCTGTCTGTCTGTCTGTCTGTCTGTCTGTCTGTCTGTCTGTCTGTCTGTCTGTCTGTGTCTGTTCGTCCGTCAATTATTCGCAATCGTCAACTGTACGAAAACCACTAACGCCATTTAGTTACCTTATTTGCAAAGACATATACATACAACGCTATATATTGAGCAATTCATTAAACCAGAAGTGGCTACATGCGACTACTACTACTTGTATAGAGGAGGCAAGTACCCCCACCTTAAGGAGCTTCGTCGCTAAACCCTACAACACAGTCGCATTCCCTCCACAACCTTCGCAAACATCAATTTCTGAGGTACGTGGGATCAGCCGAAATATTTCTCGCACAGTTTGAATTGTCGCACGTTACAAGATGATCAGTGTCCGCTTCATGCTTTGCTCTACCGAGCGCTTTTGTTTTGTCAAGTGTCACACATTTGTAAAGGCTTAAGTGTGGAAGCACGCTTTTAGAGAGAGAGAGAGAGAGAGAAAACTTTATTTGCGCATAACGCGGAGCATTCCAAATGGTCGGGCCCCTATTCCAGGGCTCCGCTGGCCCTAGCCATCATCTCTACCCGTTGGACCAGCCAGCGCTGATCAACAATGGCCGAGCTGGACAGCAGCGCCTCCCATTGTTCCTCTGTGTTGTTCATGTTGTGGTGTTCTTCATTGTGATGCGTACACTCCCACGTGATGTGAAACAGAGTTGGTGTGGCCCCACACCACGGACATATATCTTTGTATGCTGTGGGGTAGAATACATGCAGCCTGTGTAAGTTCGTGTATGTGTTTGTTTGGATTCTGCGTAATGCCACCGATTCCATTGCTGTAAGTTTCTTATGCGGTGCTGGATACACTTTTCTATTGTCCCTGTAATACTGAAGAATTGCATCAAAGTTAGGGTCTAGGGGCGTTGGATCCTCTATTGCAGTGTGCAAGGAAGCTCGGTAATCTGTGAAGCCTCGAGCCGCCTCATCCGCAAACTGGTTCCCGGTGACGCCCTCGTGCCCCGGCGCCCAGATAATGGTTTGGGTGTATTCAATTGGGAAGTCCTTGTGAGCTTTGGTTAGAATTTGGAAGGCCTTCATACATATTCTACCTTTTTCGTAATTTCTACATGCAGCCTTCGAGTCTGTGATTATTGTCATTGGGGTTTTTCGCTCCCTGCCCTCCTTGATTGCCAGCGCAATCGCTATCTCTTCCGCTTCTGTGATAGAGGCTTGGGCTATGGAGGCACAACTTGTGACGTTTCCTTTTCGGTCTGTGACCACGGCCACCATGTTCTTTGCATTTACCTGATATGGTGCAGCGTCAGTAAATCTCGCCGTATTCAGATATTTTGTCTGTTTATCTATGTAAGCGGCTCTTGCTTTACGTCTTCCAGCATGTAAAACTGGGTCCATGTTCTTCGGTAGGGGGCATATTTTGTACCAGGCTCTGACTGAGCACGACAATTCCTTAGCTCTTCCACGTGCCTGTACTTGTTCGCCGAGGCCGATCCTCTGAAGAAGTTTTCTTCCGGTTGTCGTCTGTAGCAGGCGGTTAATCTGGGTGGTTACTTGTGCCTCAGCCAACTCATCAAATGTATTGTGAAGTCCGAGCGCTAATAGCTTCGCAGTTGAAGTGCTTTGTGGTAGTCGCAGAGCTGCTTTATACGCCATCCTTATTATTTTGTCTGCTTGTTCTTTCTCCTCTCTATTCATGTTGTGGTAGGGTAGCGAGTATGTTAATCTGCTGATGACTAAGCTCTTTACCAAACGAAGCACGTCTTGTTCTTTCAGTCCAGCACGATTGTTCGTTATTCGAACTATCATACGAACAATTTGTTGAACTGTTCGTTTAAGCATATTCAGTGTGTGGAGACATCGTTGATTGGACTGTAACCACATCCCTAAGATCCGAACAGTTGTTTTCTCTGGTATAATATTGCCGTCTAGCTTGACCTCAAGGCGGAGGCTCGGGTCTGTCCTTTGTTTTTTACTCTTGGAGAACCGAATGAGTTCCGATTTGTCTGCTGAGCACTGAAGCCCCCTTTCTTTAGTGTAATCTTCGATAGTTTTAGCTGCCAGTTGAAGCCGCTCTTCTTTTTCCGCCAAGCTACCCTTGGTTGTCCATACAGTGATGTCATCCGCATAGAAGGAGTGTCGGATGTCGGGAATACCTTCCAGTTTTTTGGCTAGACCAATCATGGCTATGTTGAAAAGCGTAGGCGACATCACAGCGCCTTGTGGTGTGCCTTTGCTCGGTGGGTGGAAGACATTGGATTCGTGTTCTCCTAATCTGATAACAGCGGTTCTTTTAGTAAGGAAGTTCTGTACATATTTGTACGTCCTTTGACCGCAGTTTGTCGTTGCTAGCCCATCTAATATGGCCTTATGGCTTACGTTGTCAAAAGCGCCTTTTATGTCAATGGCCATGACAATGTTTTCTCCTGCTTTTGGAACATTTGTTAGTACTTCCTCCTATAAAAGCAGAAGGATGTCCTGTGTCGAAAGGCTCGAGCGGAAACCAAACATGGTGTTTGGCAACAAGTTATTTTGTTCAAGGTGCCGTTGAAGTCTGGCATTTATTAATCTCTCAAACACTTTGCCTAAGCACGAGGTAAGAGAGATTGGCCTGAGGTTTTCTATTGCCAATTTCTTTCCTGGTTTGGGTATCATAATGATTACAGCATGCTTCCATTGTTGTGGTATAGTGCCATTCACCCAGTGTTTGTTAATGAAGTTTAGAAGCGCTGTTATGGCTTCGTCATTCATGTTGCGAATCATGGCGTTGGTGATTTGGTCCGCCCCAGGCGCTGTGTTGCGTTTCATGCTGACGATTGCCGCTCTGACCTCGGAATGCGTGAAAGGTGCATCCAGTTCTGAGTTTGGGAGCCCAGTGTATTTAGCCTGGTAAGGGGCTGTGATGGCTCGGGCGCCGAAACACTTAATATAGATGTCTTGAAGTAGGTCATCTCTTGTGCCTGGATATGTGTGCAATAATCTTTCTAGAGATTTTTGTCCTTCGCGTTTAGTTTTCAGAGGGTCAATCATGGCTCTTAGGATATTCCATGTCTTTGCTGTTCCTAGGGTTCCATTTAGTGAATCGCAAAATTGTTCCCAGTTGGCTGTCGCGAGTTGATTAGCGTACTGTTTGGCTTGCTGCGTTATTTCTTCAATTTTCGCTTTGAGTTTCTTATTTCGCTTTTGCCTTTTCCATCTTTTAGTGAGGTTTCTTCTTGCTTCCCACAGGTGGAGAAGGTGAGCGTCTACTTCAGGGGTATCATCTGTTCTGGCGACAGTTTTGGTGTACATTTGCTTTTCATTTCGAATTACTTTGCACCACTCGTCCAAGTCGTCTATGGCGGTCACGTGCGCTTTTAGCGCTTTTCTATATGCGTGCCAGTCTGTAATTTTGGCTGTGCCGATGTGTTTGCGGATTCGGCCGGTGCGGATTGTGGTGCTTAGTATGTAATGATCACTGCCCAGGTTTTCAAGGGTGTTGTACCAGTCCACGCTGTAGCAGTTTTGTACTATCGTCAAGTCCGGACTTGTGTCCATGGATATGCTGTTGCCTATCCTCGTTGGTATTGCAGGGTCAGTTAACAGAGTCATTTCCAGTTTCTCTATTTGTCTTGCGATATTCTTGCTATTGGTGTCTTGCATCTTATATCCCCAGCTTGCATGCCTGGCATTAAAATCCCCAACTATGATTAATGGATTCCCTTTCGCCAGTTTTGCTGTCTCTTGAAAGAGCTTGTCGAACGTTGCTCTCTTTTGTCTTGGGGGACTATAGATATTAAGTATGAAGGCGCTCTTTCCATGGCTTCCTTTGTAGATTATTTCTGTTATGATATGCGGGATATCCGCCTCTTCAATGGGCTGATGACATATTGCTGTAATTGAGTTATCGACTAATGTAGCAACTTTCCATTCTGCGTCCCTGGTACTATAAGTTTCGTAGCCCCGTAATTTTGGTTGTGTTCCGGCTTCCTGGACTGCTATGACAGCAGGTGGCTTTTGTTGCGACGCCACCAGCTGCAACAGTTGCCCTCTTTTCCGCCGGAAACCACGGCAGTTCCACTGCCATATTTCGCACTTTTCTGACCGCTGCGTTTGATGATTAGCCATTATGCGTCTCCTGGTGCATGGCCGACAATCCGGGCCTGTTGTAAATTTTCTCAGCTTTTTCTCTGATGTTGATGCCTGTGGCATGCTTTCGCAAGGCTTTCGTGAATTCGACGTGTTGTGCCTGGATTTTCTTGTCCAGAATCTCGAGCTTTCTATCTACATTTATCATTACTTGCTCTATAACTGTCGGTATAACTTCCTTTAATGTTTCTTTCAGCATCGACGACGTAATCATTGAGTCACCTCCTGCATTCGGTTGCGTCTGCGATTTCTGGCCACTCTGGGTGGGTATAGAGTTTTGTTGCGGGTGCTGCGTTTGTTGCTTTTTTAGTTCCCTATTTTCGCGTTCTAGGTCACCTATTCTCACCCGCATTATCTCTAACTCACGTTCTAAGCGCGTGAGTTGTGGTGTTTGGTGTGAGTGTTGGGAGGATTTTGCTGCCCAGCTCACCTGGTTCTTCTCTTCCTTTTTCTGCGCCTTCTTGCCCTTGTGCTGTTGCTTTGCTTGGGCCTGCTTGTGGCCACCATTCCTGGAGTTGGAGCAGTCTCGAGAGCCGGACCTGGATCGGGATGTAGATCGAGATCTGGATCGGGAACTGGAACGGGCCCTGCTTGGCGGTGCAGAGTCCTCGCGGTCCGTGCTGAACCAGCGTCTCTTGAGTATGCCAGTGGTTTTTGGTGTGCTGTGTTGGCGCGACAGCAGCGACCGGCCCTTTTGACGCTTTTAGAAGTACTGATTCTGTGCACCACATTTTGACAGCCCTAACGTGATTTTCGAAAAAAAATTTGGGCTGTGATATTTGCAAAAACTGTTTGTTTCTTATATAGGTAAAGCTGGTAATTTATATGATTTGAAAAAAAAACGGGTATATATTTGTCCTAATTCAAGACATTTTTTTGTAGGTAAGACAGGCAAGGTCGGTAAACTGTTCTGTGAACTGTTTGTTTCTACGATGAGCTGATGATGTTGACGCTAATGATGATGCCGGAATTAAGAAACACCCCTTTCAGAGACAGAATGAAAAATGCATTTTTTTTCGTTCTTCTCTAAACGTACACTCGGCACATTGTCAAATGGCAGTGAAGGTGTAGTCTCTGTATGACGGGAGACTGGTTTTGATTCCGATGAACAATCGCAAATTCCTCAGCAAAAGCATCTCTAAACTAACCGGCAACCATATCATTTTTACGATGCCGATTTGTCAATAATGGCCATCTGGAAGAGTTTACATTTACAGGAAGCACCAAAATTTGTTGTGTAATAATTAAATGAACATGGTCTTCAATGTTAACAAAGGCAATATGTCTCGTAAACCTTGTAAGAGAACCGAAATTCGGTAACCTCAATGCGCAGTTTATTCTTCTTTTTTGCCAATTCCAGCCTCCCCAACATGCTTGGACAAAAGGCACAATCTTCTTGTACCTTCAAGAGTGAGAACTCTAATGTGACACTGACCCAATGGAACTTCCTCGTCCCGGGACTCGACAACAAAGCCTCGTGAGATGAGAACAATAGCAGAGGCGGCTCACACTGAAACGACAGGAGCGAAGGGTCTGGGGCGAGACATCGTGGCGGCGCATCGGTCAATGTCACCAGATACGGGACATTGAGGACTCAAGCGCGAGCGGCGGCCGTGATCTGTTCTGTCTTTGAGGGCGCCTTTATTTCGTGGGAAACGCGGCTCTCGTCTGGTATCGATTTCAATGTGAAGGAAACCGTGCAGCACTGCTGAAGGCACTCGTGTAACTCCTTTGTCAAGAATATTTTGTGCGTCCCATGTCCACCAATATTGTGTGCCCCCGTTGAAAAATTCACTTATTGAGAAAAAAACACAGCTTTTTTTGGCAATATTTGCGTTAAAGTGGAATTATATTTTCTCTCCTCGCCCTGGTGGCTACGTAACGTGACCAGAGGCCTTGACAATTCTGCACGTCTTAGACTAACGCTATAGTCAATGCATGAGGGACAACACACAACTCCGTCGTGGCATATTGGATTTTTACTTGCTGCTTCAGTCATGAGGAGAGACGGGGATAACCGGAGGCGCGTAGTTCATTCAGACAGCGCTGACAAGAGATATCCGCTTGCCTTGGACCACATCTCATACATCCGGCGCCGGCGCACGTCCAACGTTTCGGGGGGAGGGGGGTGAAGACGCTGCCTCGTCAGTGTATGTGTAAAAATCAGCTGCTACTCCTTGTGCTGCTAGTCTTTGTTGCCATGCTGTTTTCTGTTTTTTACAAAACCTTTAATATGTACAGTATGTGAGTTGGTTCCAAGTTTCCACGGTACGAGCACCGTATCTCACTGGTGGCTTTGTAAAATGACATAGCCTGTGGAGTTTCTATTTTCCGCAGATGGCGGAGTATACCTGCGGAAGCAATACCTTCTCGGTTTGTTCGTCATAGAGTAGTGAAGGGAAACATGTCCTTCTCATGGAGCGATGGTTGTAAATAATCCGGGCTGTCGACGGGATGAGTTGAGTTCCCGGCTGCATCGTCGATCACCGCCATCACGTGACTCACTGCGTGCATGGCAAACACGCTCTGAAGAGGATCATCGCAGCCTAAGCGCCACTCTGGAAGCTATAATTGAAAGTGGGCGTTGGCCACGGCGAACATATTCGCGCCATTGCTGCGTTCACACTGGTCCTCATCGCCGCCTCCTCCAAGCATCCTCTCCCTCCGTGACGCACATGCGCGTATGACGCAGAGAACAGCGTCCGTGATGGCGCAGGCAGCCCTTACAAAAAATGCACTTTGAGTTTCAATTGACCACGTACCAATCGAGGCCTTTTTGACTCAATGAATCGTCAATTAAACGGGACCTTATGATGAGCACATGTGCACGCATTGAAAATCGAATTGGCATGAAGTTCGAAAAAGTCAATTCACTCTCACTCTTTACACTTTTAATTGAAATACGTGAAGAAATGTTCAACTGAACCACAGTCACTACAGTTTTAAACGACATGTGTTAAGAAATGTTCAAGTAAATCTCAGTCACTGCAGATTTATTGACATGCGTTAAAGTGGCCAACTGAACCTTAGTCACGCACGACATGTTTAATTGACCTAGTAGTGAGCACTCTCCATGAGAGACCGCTGATGATGGATATTTAAACCAACATAAACATCAGGGGCCGAACGCAGAAAACATGTGCGTGTGTGTGCGTGTTCTGCAGTTTTACTGCGGGTATGTTTCCTCAGGATGCATTATTCAGTATGGGCGCTGCATCATGCACACAATTACAGAAATCCGTGGAACAGCATTGCATTACATGAAACTCTAAGCAAGGAAGTGTTTTCAGGCACTAACTATGCGGCGCACGCACTTCGGAACTCGTACATCGATATTTATCTTCGCGTGTAGCAATCAAGCGTGGCACGTGAATTTTCTTCATTGGCGCGAAAAAAATTTCTCTTCTGAGATTAGAAAAATATCGTTCATTGGTTGTTTATAGCAATCCAAACTCTGTGCAATGAGAGGCAGTGCCTTTATTATTACTATTATAGTTAATATTTTCTTCTTCTTCTTCTTCTTCTTCTTCTTCTTCTTCTTCTTCTTCTTCTTCTTCTTCTTCTTCTTCTTCTTCTTCTTCTTCTTCTTCTTCTTCTTCTTCTTCTTCTTCTTCTTCTTCTTCTTCTTTTATTATTATTATTATTATTATTATTATTATTATTATTATTATTATCAAAATATGGTAAACATGCGGATTGGGCGCATCGTCGTACTAGTGTTACGTGAGGAGATTGCCGATTGGCGGCGTCTTCCAAAGTGTAGCAGTTTGGGCTAGATGGTATGACATGACGATAGCTATAGCGCGAGAACAGAACGACGACAAAAATCCCCTTCTTGTACTTTTGCCGTCGTTCTGTTCTCGCGCTATAACTATCATCATTTCTTCCAAAGGTCATGCCCTGTTTTCTCTGAGGCTGTGAACTCATGTGGGGTGACGGAAGTGCTGTGGAATGAGCACTCTACTGTTTGAGATCTCGCTGGTCTGGCCCAGTTTTTTTTCTTTCTATTTTTAGTAAGTAGAGAGGAATCACGACGAGTTGATGACCACTGAATGGGTCAAAAGGTGCCTCGGCCCTTTTACTGTTGTGGTCAAGAAAATGAAACGAGAAAATAATAATTTGCACAGTAATTACGTTGCCTTATGAAAACTTGAAACTTAGTTCGCAAATAAGCTTCTCAGTATTCGCTGCCAGTTACGCCCGTGTGAAATGTAAAATTGCGATGATCGCTTTGCACTTGTTATGTATCCCTCCACACCGCACTTCTTTCTTAACGATCACTCACCGGAGACGCGTGTAGTTTCTTGCTGTGATTCCGGGGGTCTGTGAGTGTCGTGATTTACACAGACTATCTACTCAAACGTGAAGAAGCTACTCCACTACACGTAATACAATTGGTATGGTTCATGGACTTTTGTGTCGGAGGCACGGCTATTCATCAGACCCAGCATAGCAACCTTCTAGTGGAAAAAGAACACCTCATTTACATGCAAGACTGCAGCACAACTTCCCTTCTGCAAACTGCAGAAATAGATGCCGTCACTATGATTTGTGATCAACATCACTGTATTTGCCGGATATGCAAACCACGTGCCTCCGTTGATTATTTGTTCGAAAGTTATGAAAACCGAAAAAAGTATTGTGCGTAGGATGATTGTGCGTAAGATGGCTCACCGTAGTTGTTCGAAAACAGGCGCTCCACAAACTAAATTATGACAGTCGTCTTTATTTATTTATTTATTTATTTATTTATTTATTTATTTATTAGAATACCCTCAGGGCCCGTAGGACATTACAGAGGGGGTGGTTTTGGTGTTTTGGTAAAAACAAAACATAGATGCTAACACATCTGTGCTTGCTTCTTAGATTAAACAGTTTATAAAACACCGTGCATTACAGTGTACGAGCCTATGTGGTATTGTTCATGTGAAATGTGTAATTGTGTCCTAATCTGCAATTCTCGTCTGGTTTTTACCTTGTTAGAGGAAACAAAAAAGGCCATTTGGGCTAGTTGGCTATATTTTATGTTGTTGTATACTGAACGTGTTCTCCATTGAAATAGCGCACGCAAGAAGAAATAGTGACTCAGGCAACTTTTGAATGATCAGTTTTATTTTACTGTAAAAACTCTTTAAAGAATGCATTGACAGCAGTTTTTTTCGGTGCCACTTCTAAAAGAAAATATTCAAGTGGCCAGTTTTCAATAAATGTTGCAAAAAGCATCTACGTTCCTGAGCACGAATTTTTGACAATTGCGTAACACCCTTGCACACCATATGATTTTGACTGAACACAATAAGGGTTGAATATACACTCCCCTAAATTGTTTCAACTGATCCTTGATATAGAAAGTCACTAGCTGGTCAATAATATCTTTTGACTCGATCAAAACACGCCCAATTCATTCACAAAAAATTGCATTTAAAAGAAACATGGCTGCCTATATCCTTGTGTAACTCAACAGCCATATTCAATAGGCGCCTAATTTAAATACAGTACAGTACATCCTAAGTACATCCTAAGAAGAAACAGTATACAAGACATTATAAGAAGAAAAGTCAATTTAGCCTCAATTAAATCTCAATAGGCATTGTTGTAAGGGAGGGGCGCATGAGATTTAGAATGACGTAGAGAATGACGTCTCTGGTGGCTTAGTCAATGAAGACGTTTCTAGCAGCATAATGACAGACAGATTTGCACTTCGCCTGGCCATATAAAGCTCTCACTGTAGAAACGAGATATATTTACTACAGCCAAAGAGAAATCTCCATGTATGATCAGCATAACTCGTAGAACGCGCACCCATCACGACCGGTTAATTTATATTGACCTGTGACATAGATAACATGATTTGCGGACACAAGAAAACTTGAAAAAAGTTGTCAACATGTAGCCTCATATAGTACAAAAGCGTTTCTCATAAATAAGCAAAGGTGTCCAGTGTGTTGGTGTTGCGGGAAAAATTCTTCGTGTCCCTGCCACAACGAAAAAAATTGGCAGCATATACATGAAGCGAATGATAGAGAGTGAGCGAAGCATTCGTCCGTCCATTCGTTCTTGCTTCTGTCCGTCCATGCGTCCGCCTGCGTGACCGTCCATGCGTCCATCCGCCCGTCCATGCGTGCGTCCGTCCCTGCGTTCGTCCATGCATCCACCCCTGCGTCCGTTGATGCGACCATCCATACATCTATCTGTCTGTGTGTCCGTTCGTCCATCTATTCAACACTCCAAGTACCACTATCTCGCATCTTTTCATCGCACATTCCCCATATAGAAGCAACGCCATTTAGCAGACATTCCAAGGACTAAACGAGAGGTGGCACATACGCACTTTCTTACGGCTTGCGCTTCGGGTCTACTTTCTCGAGTTCATGGTACATACTAGTTCAATGTATTTATGACACTGCGGCCCAATGCTCGCTAAACCTTTTCTAAAACCAAGGAGGTTACGCCCAGCGAGTATAACGTAGCAGCCTTTTCCTGTAAGATAGTGCTCAATGTACATGCTAATGGCTGCTAATGGGGATCGCAGCGTCCGCATTAACTAAAAGCCGAATGCTCCTGTCTCTCATTCTCCATTAGCAGCTATTGGCATGTACACTGAGCACTACTTTTTATTGTTGAAGAACGCACAGAAGAAATCTCTCACCGGCACCACATTGGAGGTGAAAATGTTATACTTGTTACACACTACAACGGCTACGAGGGATGAACGGGTGACGTTATAAGGCGCTTCGCCCCAAAAATAGTTTTTTAAATGGCTCGCAAAGATTTCAGCAGATCCCACGTACCTTGGGAAACGATCTTTTGAGAAGCATGCGGTGGAAGGTGAGTGTATCGTAATTTTGTTATTGGGCTAATCTTTACAAAACAGTGACAAGTTTATGTACAAATTCACACGCATACATACGTTAAACGTCGGCTAATGTTTTTTTATTAGCAGTTGTTGAGATTTTAGTAACGATGCCAACAGCAACATGAACGTTATCAACACCAGAAGCGGTAAGCCGATATCAAGCGCTGGTGCTCGAGCGCGATGATGGTGGCCTTGAAAACTGCTACTTGAATCAACTTCAGCGTGTTGCACCTCACTACAATTCTCATTAAGTCCACGCAACGGCTTTGTTATGGGAGTACACAGGTAATATTTATAAAACGGGATAGCCACTGCAACCACAGCGGACGTATCCCGAACATTATAGTCTATTTGAAAAGTAGCGTCGAAACCTAGCGTGTCTCTGTGGTGAAATACTCTATTGCCATACAATAGGTCGTCAATAACAGTAAAGGTTCGTACATTAATTTTTCGCATTCGTCCGGTCAACGCTGCCGATGTCAGTTTTTGCAGCGAAAGCTGTTATGAGATCCCAAACAGCTCATGAGCATGCTGGAGTTGTCCGCCGCCCGACGCAGCTTCCGCTAACCACTATCAAATGAAATGAGAAACAAAAGCTAGGTAAACGAAAACCATCAAGGACACAATGGGATTAGAACCCGGGTCCCCTACGCGCAATTCCAATATTCTACCACTGAGCCACGCATGTGCTTTTTTTTCTTTAATGAATGACATTATCACCAGTAAAGTACACAGAACATACTTCATCAGAAGTCAGGCAAACACACACAAGCGTCAAGAACGGGAAGCCACTCAGGAACGGGTTCAAAAGTCTCGACAACACTGCGCACTTGAGCAGCTGCTTCTCGGAAGTGCTTAGATCGCCTTTGCAAAGTGGCCTTAGGCTGCCTTGATGTCAGGAAAAAAAGTTGCGTCATTATCAGTGCTAAGCTTTTTTAGAACAGCAAGGAAACATTCAGGTGTCACATGATACAAATTCCGCAAAGAATGGGCCACAGAATGCCACTCCCATTCACTTGATGGTTTTCATACATTAACTGTGGCGCATACCTACTCTGCCGGATCGTGGGGATTACAAACGCTTCTGCCATATCTCTTCATCGTGGTCAAGCACTGCGCAAAACGATGGCACAATGTTCCTTGCCAGTGTGCAGCAGGTACCACGCTTCTCGGTAGAAGGACGATGAACGGAATAGTGAATGCCTGCGTATTACTCAATGATTACTGGCGTAGTGGGTACCCTGCAAATGTTCGTGATCGTTAGCTAAAGAGTGTTTAAGAAAGGGTCTGAAAGGCCGCTCTTCTAACTTTTGCTGTGACAGTGCCACGCATTCCGCGCAGGCATGGTGGTTTTTTCAAAGGTTAAAATTACCCTTGTGTGTTCTCAGCGCTCTAGAGCAAACATAAAAGTGTCAATCACCGGCTGAACATATCCGCATACCAGTAGCACATACATGCCCGTGGTTATGTACCACTGTCTAGTTGAAAGTGTTTGAGAACGCACGTATTGGGATCGTGATATTATTCATGTCATGACCAGCGAGTAAGTCGTACTCGTCCAGCCATTAAATCCTCTCATACTAATTTTTGTTTACCCAAAGGTAAGGGGGATCACGAGAGCACCCAGACGTAGGCGGCTATAGATAGATACGTTGTTAGACGTGCAAAGTGCCTACCGCACGCAAGGAAATGCTCCCCATTCTATATAATTCGTTTTTTCTATTAATCAAAAGGTCAACGAGTTACAGGTCTCAGTGGCAACCAGTGAGCTTCCTAAAGTTAACGAGAGTGGACTCAGGCGCTGCGATCGTTCAGTGACCAAGGGAATAATCGTAATGGCATGAGTTTGTCTCTATAGTCTTTGAAATTGCTGGTGGTGAATCGCACTTGTTCCTTTGGTTGTTGCTGTATTTCAGTTTTGTTTGGAAGCGAAGAACAAATGCCTTCGAAATCCGTGTCCTGAATTCAAATGGTGATCTTAGAAGGCGAAGGTTGTGAAATGTAAGTGCATAACTTTTGCCGACTGTTCTTTCGTGACAAATCAGCTTTAAGCCACGCGAAACCAGAAAGAACGTAAACTACGCAGAAAAGGCAAATCCATGTACTACCCGTAATTCCCATATACACTGAAGCGCCATGCGCTGTGACTCCCACAGCCACTTGCGTTAGAGTTCCCTCTAGTGTATATTTAGGAATCTCTATGGTGGCATAGTTCACAAAGTGCATCACCCCAGCGAGCGGACAGAAATGAAGCTTTCGCAAAAACGCTGGTCACATACGTAGGCCCCGCCACGGTCGTCTAGTGGCTAAGGTACACGGCTGTTGACGCGCAGGTCACGGGATCAAATCCTGGCTGCGGCGGCTGCATGTCCGATGGAGGCGGAAATGCTGTAGGCTCATGTGCTCATATTTGGGTCACGTTGAAGAACCCCCGGTGGTCCAATTTCCGGAGCCCTCCACTACGGCGTCTCTCATATTCATATGGTGGTTTTAGGACGTTAAACTTAACATATCAAATCAATCACATGCGTAGCTGCATGCACTAGCTTAATATCAAATGCTCTTTCCATCGTTTGATTGTCAGCCATTTCTAATGACACCCGGATATTTTATCGAGGTCACTTGTCACTTCACGTTGCACGTTTCAATATTTCCTTTCATTGCTTTAGTTTCTTCGTAACATGCATGACTATCGTTGTTGCCGGTAACAACAGGAGTGTCGCGCTGCTAACCTCGTGGGTGAATTGGGGCCTATTTCCCGCCGTGGAGGAAAGAAATGGTTATCGGAATTCATTGCGCAAAACTTAAGAAAGAAAGAAAAAAGAAAGAAAGAAACAAAGAAAGAAAGTAAGTAAGAAAGAGAGAAAGAAGGTCAGGCTTATGCATGTCTAGTTTCGTTTTCCCCCAATTTTATGATAAGTTATAAACTCCTCCTTTTTGTTTGTTTGACGCTGGTGCTAATCAGTTTATATGTGCATGTGTCTGATTTTCACCTGGTTAAAATGTGTTTCGTAAATAACTCTTGTAATTTAGCACTTGTCCTTTCATTTATGTCAATATATTTCCAATAATGTCGTAGTTAAGTCTACAATAAGACAAGGGTTCCTGAATGCTTCATTGGAAAAAGCAACATGAAGCTGTGCTAGCGAGTACCTAGTTTGCTACGTCTCGTTCAAGGGTAACAAATTCGCACTTGCACAGGAGCACAAATATGTCGAAAACACTAGTAATTAGATGTGGTGCAATTTCAATTAAGTAACACTGGAATAACCAATGTGCATTATATGTAAGCCAATCTGTTTCAGGTGTGGTGCGCATAGCATAGTATTACAGCAGGTAACACTAGCCTCGAAGTCCGGCTGTGCTATTATGATGTAACATTTTAGCAACATACCAAATTAATCTAGTTTACTTTTTTCAATCCCTGACCTGCTTTTATAAAGAACGCCAATCTAACTCATATAGTTCGAATAGTGAATGTAGTGTCTGTTGTAAGATATTTGGTTTAAGAGATATCACGGAGCAATTCTTGCATGACTTTTCATCTCATATTCATTATGTTCTATGACGTCACCCTTCGAACAGTAAGTATAAGTGAACTTGACTGAAACGGTCAGTATGGAAGGTATTTATTGGGGCATTCTCATCGAGCGCAAATAATTTGTGACGCTACTATGGGATATTCGATGGCCTTAAAAAGCGTGAAACTGTAAGGAAACCTTCGATGAACAAAAAAGATGCACGACTCTGTGAGTGGGTGTTGTTCCGAGCCAGTACTTCTCTCCTTCTTCTCTACCTTTAATTCTCGCTCACCTTCTCTAGTGCAGGCCAGTCAACACGATTTGGTCAGCCAACAAGGTTTAGTCTGGCTTTTTAGAGTTTGATTTCAGAGTTCACCTCCTGATAGGCAGATTCACCAGAGTGCGCCCTAATTTGTGCGCCCTAACTTTTCTGCATGCGCGTCATATAACCGTCTTAACAACATCTCATATATTCTGCGTCTCTCGGCCAGTGTCATATTAAAGCGTATTCCGAACTCAATTGGGCTCTAAACATTTACACGCAGTAGAACTACGTGTCTGGGTTGCTTAATTGAAATTTAGTTATAGTTATCTGATATCATTGAGAAAGTTGAGCTGCTTCAGAACAACTTGATTAAGGAAAGCCGTTGCGCCAAAGCTGAGTTTCGTTCACTGCAACGCTCGCAGGCAAGAAGGCGCGTACAGAAAGAGACACGTGCCGGTGAGGCTGCCATGAGTGAGAAACTCGCGGTCATTAGCGTGCAGAAGGGCTTCACGAGATCCACACCTCCGAAACGTTAAAAGTGTATGTAAACGTCATTATAGGCCATTAGCAACGCTCCCGAGGTGCCCCGTCAACTGTGAATGAACACGCCCGAGGGATTTCTCTCCCACGACACGTCGATTGCGTAGCTTAGGTCCACTACTATTTCACGGGGTGCCTTCCCCATTCCCTGATGGTAGGAGATTGCGTCGCTGTGGCACAATAACTAAAGATCGCACGCGAACGTGGCAGGCGACACGGCCCACACGAAGCCTCGTCAAGGGAAAGCTTTGCAGATTCACGAACTCGTGGTCTGCCTTCCAGCTCGGCTGCCAAAAGGACAGAACTAAGCAGCGAGAGTGAAAGGGAGCTTGCAGAGCTGTTTTTTTATATAACATCTGTTCCTCTTTGTCCTCTTCCATTAGCATAATATTTCCCAGACACGGCCATTTACCGATACATACGATGTTGTGCCCAGTCACACCCCTTCCTTCTACGCGCCAAAGTTACTACCACATGAAATAGGCGTTTGCGCCAGAAAATCGGGGGAAAAGTTCATCATTTTTCTGCCCTTTTGGGGACTCTCCCCTGCCCTCGACGTATTTTTGTATTCCGTATGATTTGTAGGCAAAGAACAGCGTTGCGTAGGCTCGGTGTAGGGTGGGATGATGTTGGCTTGCTCGGGGCGTTTTACGGCTATCTCCTGGCACGGCTCAACCTCCACTGCGGCACACTAGTGAACGAACTCCTGCCGATTATACGAACATCCCTACGCGAGTCCCGAGAGTTTATTCCGAAAGTTATCATGAGACGCCACGCAGTTTAGCGGGGTGCCGCTGGCTCTTCTTCTTTTGCGCATCGCTCGGAGTGAGCCCGGTATATGTGCTTTCCTCTCATCTTCCTAAAATACTTAGTGCAGCCCACCTCATGCCTTCGACGTAGTCACTTCCTGGCATAGCATATCGGACTTCTCAGTACATAGGAAGATAACCGAATACTCGTTAGCAAACGTTAAGGCTTCGATATACACCAATAAAATATCAAAACAGTGGCGCGGCAAGCGAAAGGCCAGTTTCACAGAGCATTAGCGTTCTTCGCTCAAGTACCCGATCAGCATAGATTGTGAGAAGTCACTCGTGGCGATTTCCGTTCATGTTCATAATGCGTAGTCGGACAAGAACGCCTGACGAACACAATATCGTAAAACCAGCCAACGAAATATATTTCCGAGTTCGTGTGACAATATAAGTCCGTGAATAACAATCCCGTGTTAACCGGACGAGTGTAGTGTACTTCAGAAAGATATAAACAAATTTATCCACGAGGAACCGAGTAGCATGAAATGCATTGCAAAAGTAGAACGTTCAGCAAGCTAGTGCATTTGTGATGATTTTCACTTCAACAGTTAAAAGGGGCCTGCAATACTTTTCGAAACATTTCTCACAAGATCCCACTATCACAGTTGACTGCTTCAGATACTGAGTGCATTGTGAAGTTTTAATTCTTCAAGTATTTTGTGACTGTGTGTTTGACGAATGTTTGTTCGACGAAGGTCTGTCGCCATTTTAGTAACTTTGCCAATTTTTTTGTGAGGGGGTGGAGTTGTGTCATCACATCATTGCTGAGCGAGTGTGAGAAGGAAAGGGGATCTGACACGGTTCCAGGGGCCAAGCACCGACGACTAACACCGCGAGCATGAATTGTTACATGCTGCGAACTTGAATAGGTTCGGCCACATGACTTTCAGACGACACGCTTGCCACATGTGTGCATATGAGTGCACTGCAAAAGGAGCGGGAAGTCAGGCTACCTTTCCAGCACACCTGTATGATAATTAGCGCAATGTAAGCTCACCCTTCTTTGCTTTTAAATAAACTTTATTTCTTACTATTTTGTCAAGCACATAAGGGCCAAATGTTATTTCCAGATTTACAAGAACACCTGCTGTTACGGGGCATCAAACGAATTCAAGAGGCTGATGTTCACAGAATGATTGCTCTTAGGACAGTGGCAGCTCATTTATTCCCGGAAATATAAAATGTTGACTAAAGAAAGTCTGTTTCTTATAATGACAAACAAAGATAGAAATTCCACTGAAAGCGACCGGCAACTGGCCATATTTTCTGGCTACATCGAGATTGAGAAGTGAAAAAAAAAAAAAACGTAGATTGTATTTCAATATGCAAGTATCATTTTCCAGATGAGGGTAGCATTTATTTTTCTTTCATGTTTATAAATCACGAAAAACCGGTATACTGCACTGCCTTGCGGAAGGGTATTGAAGCTTGATTGTAGAGTCGTACAGTTTAGCGTGCGTAGTATGCTGCTTTCTGTACGCAGGTGTGCTTTCAGCGCATCCTTATTCTCTGAAATCCAGGGTATGTGCATTATATACATTCTCTATATATTATTTGCCACTTGCGAGGTAAAGAGAGCCACACGCATAGAAGTGGGTAATTGCTTTCGCGGCAACTGTACACTTGAAAATGTCGAGTCACAGTGATGCCCTCTGGGGGCGCCTATGCGCCGCAAACCATCCCGCACGAGCATGAACCACTCTCATGCTTATCTCTCAATACTTGGCGCACATGTTGTGTGATTACGGCCGCGTCCTTGTGGTTCTGAAGAATTTAAAATATTCACGTTACAATGTCTGTTCTACGTAACGATTCTGTAAGTATTAACTCTAAACGGTAAGTTTTCAGTAGTGCTAAGGAAAAGAGGTAACATAAAAAATATTGTCAGCCCCTTTAATGAAGCTATCAATAAAAAAATAGCACGCCACCTAATAGCGACCGCAGACGCTTTGCATACACAATGCGCTTAGTTTAATTACGTGAGAGCCAGCCGACCACACAAGGGGCTTTGGCTGTGATGACACCGGCGCACGGCCACCATCGCAAATTGAATCTGGCCCAGAATCAATGAACCGCCTTGGGAAATCAACGTTAATCACGAGGTAGGCCAGCGCCTCTGCACTATTGATCGAATCAACGTTTTAAAGTTAACCTCAAACAAACTTTTCCTCACAGACTCTTCGATCAATATGTCAAGTCTCTGTAGCAAGATTATATGCGTGCCTGCGCACAAGACAAAGACACCGAGTCATTCACAACCTGTATGTGTAATTTTCAGTGTGGCAAAATGGAAATGAATACGAGTGGTTGAAAAAATTAAATTACAACAGGTAGGCATCGAGTCTACGACCTTCAGATAACGTGTCCGATTCTTTAGACATGCAACCACTGCTGTAGCTCAATCGGTAAAGCATTCAACGTGTTATCTAAAGGATATATGCTTGGTCCTTGGCTGCGGCAAGTTGATGTTTCCTACAATTTTATTCATGATCATTTACGTCGTAGCTACTACACCATTGTAAAGTGATGAAGGCGAGATTTGCCTTATTGCTTCTTTCTTATTGTCCCACACGACCATAACCTTACACACACACACACACACACACACACACACACACACACACACACACACACGCACGCACACGCACACACACACACACGCATATATATATATATATATATATATATATATATATATATATATATACGTTCTAATTGACATATGCCGAGAAAAGTAAAGGGGAAGCTATTACACGTAATTGTATTGTTGTCTATTCATTCACTTTTCTTTCTTCTTTCTTCCCGTTTACGTTACAATTAGGTCTAATAACTTCCAATATTCTTTCCTTAGCTATATCGTTTTTAAGAAATCAGCAACATTGTCTCATAACACGGAAAAAAATGACCCCTTGCACTTCATTCCTTAATTCATTAGCAAAGGTCTCGTGCTGGCAGACTTGGTGCCTTTAGGGTGTTAGATAGTATACGAGAAAGTATTGGTCAGCTGCTAGCTCGCAATAAGTTCACATACTACGTGATGCAAAACAGGCTCATGAAAAGTGTGTCACACTCGCCGCCATGGCTTCTGGTGGCACTGACTGACGCTCCCACGTTTAAATCTCATATATACGCAATAAAGTGACGAGGGGGTGGGGGATAGCCACTGTGGTAGCTCAGTTGGCAGAGAATCGAACGCGTTATTCGAAGGTCGCACGTTCGCTTCCTGCCCACGACAAGTTATCTTTTTTAAGGACGATAGTGTTTCTTAGGGATCTTCGACGCGAAAATTGGCCCCGTATCTGCATGTTACACTGCGAATGTCGTCGAAAGACGATAGCTTTGCGTCTGGAGAGATTGAACAAAACGTTTACTTGATGTTCTGCGCAAGAAAATCGGTAAATGGTATTCTGGAGGCGCTGCGTTAGAGTGCCTCGAGCGTGCAGCGGAGGTGAACGAGCGCATCAACAGTCCATTATCCACTTTTCCTAGCTGGTCCGATTCTAAGCAAATGAATATTAACTTCTACAAGACCGTCGTTATGTCAATCACCAGACGTTCATGCCCGTTGACGTTTGACTACGGTTTTAACAATGTTAGTCTGTGTAGGGTGTCCGAGTGAAAGTATCTTGGTATTTTTATGACGCATATCACGGTCCAAACATACTAATTTAACATGCAAGAAAGCCCTTAAGAGTTTAGGGTATTTATATCGTACGGAGGCTCCGTCTTGCTCCTCAGAAAACCAAACTGCTTACTTAGAAAACTCTTATTCGCCCCATTCTTGAATATGATAATGCGATTTGGAACTCCCATTAGAATTGTGATATCAATGAACTTGAATCTGCTCAAAAAATAGCTGCGCGCTTTATATGCAAGATATACGACTGGCATTTTTCTCCAACGAATTTACTTTCACAGCTAGGTCTCACTAAACTTGCAAGGAGTAGCCAAGTTGAATGCCTAAAATTTTTGCACAACTTAATCACTTCTTCTCGCTTAAGCACTCTAGAATCATATCTAAATTTTTCCAGACCTTTGTCCATGAGGAGTGACCATGCTCATAACATTGCATGGTTTTTCACTCAAACTGACATCTTCAAGTACAGCTTCTTTCCTTCAACTATAGAAGCCTGGAATATGCTGTCATGAAGTGTTCGTTCGCTATCACTACAACAATTTTTCGAAGCCTGCTCATGAATGTTGATTTCTTCCTGTTGTCTTTGTTCTTTTTTCCACTCCTGCAACAGCCTCGTTGAGGCTGCAGTATGCAAAAATAAATAATTAGGTAAATAAACGTTGAACGTGAGACATGAGCGAAATCTGTCCGTTACCCTGGAAAATGAAGCGCGTGGCGTGGGCACTCGTCTCGGAAGCGATAAGGTGTAGAACGCAAGGCGGCGGGTAGGTCCACCACCGGGTCGTCTTAGCAAAGTGTTGGAAACACTTGCCTTTTCGTGCAAGCGTTGCATTGTCAGCGCAGCGTGATAAACGCTATGGTCCTTAAAGTTAGTTACGCGCTCCTTTTCGAGTTAAAAGACACACATACAGAAAATTGACGTGTTGTTATGGTGCCTCAAATATATGCTCAATAATTGCCGTTTGGTGTATCGTTAGGGGCGTACAAACAGATAAATCTACAGACAGACAGACCAACAAGTTGTCTTTTTTTTTCTTCACAATTAGCCTGCAAACGGGTCTAATACCTTCCCCCATACGTTTCTGGGTATTATTGCCTGTTAGATCTCATCAATATTGTGTCGAATTACGTAAAAAAACGATTCTTAGTATACACTTCATCCTTCCATATATATATATATATATATATATATATATATATATATATATATATATATATATATATATATATATATATATATATATATATATATATATATATATATATTGCAACCAGTGAGGTCACGTAAAAACACTGGTTATTATTCAAGAAGCGTTAGCCGCAACAAGCTGCTACAGGCAGGAACCCGCCAAGCACGAGCCACACACGGAGGTCAACGTCTTCTTTCATGCTGGAACAGAGCTAGCGCCACTATGCTCCGCTACAATTACTCCCCGTACAGAAAGGAGTCAACCTGGCGACCTAGGGAAATGACACGACAGGGGGGTCATAGCACGGTTTAAGGCGTGATACGTGCACTGTTTCACGCCCACGGCAGCGTTGGTCCGAAGGTGGATCAATGGGCGCAACTTCATAGTTGACAGGAGATGTTTGTCGCACCACATGGTAGGGGCCATGGTATTTTGACGAAAGCTTCGGGGAAAGACCAGGAAGGGTAGACGGGACCCAGAGCCAAAACAACATTCCTGGGTTGTAGTGGACACTAGGCGCGGAAGCATCGTGATCAGTTTTCTGGCGCCATTGGTCTTGCGCGGTAAATGAGCGAGCGAGTTGACGACACTCTTCGGCATAAGGAGCTGCTTCCGAAACAGGCGTCGCTTCGGAAACATCAGGTCTGTAAAGGAGAGTGGTGTCCATGAAGCATGGCTCACGTTCGTACAGGAAAAAGAAAGGAGAGAAGCCGGTGGTTGTTTTTGGCGCAGAGTTGTACGCGTACGTTACAAAAGGTAGCACTTGGTCCCAATTAGTGTGGTCGTCAGACGCGTACATGGCCAGCATATCTCCAAGGGTACTATTAAAGCGTTCTGTCATGCCGTTGGTTTGAGGATGGTATGCCGATGTTTTCCGATGGACAGTGCGACATTGCTTGAGCAGCTCGTCGACGGCGTTGGAGAGAAACACGCATCCACGGTCACTCAGTAATTCACAAGGCACACCGTGTCGCAAAATTAGATGGTGAAGAAGAAAGGACGCAACGTCTTTCGCAAAGGTAGCAGCCAGCGCAGATGCTTCAGCGTAGCGTGTCAAATGATCGACGGCGACTATAATCCACAAGTTGCCTCAAAAAGTGTAGGGTAGAGGACCATAAATGTCAATTCTGACGTGGTCGAATGGTCTCGCTGGGCAGGTTAGGAGTTGCAAGGGGCCAGCAGTGCTGTGAGAAGGCGTCTTGCGACGTTGACACGTGGTGCATGACCAAAAGTATTGGCGAACATGCCAATAAATGCCGCGCCAGTAGTATCTTAAATGAAGGCGAGATAAGTCTTGAATACTCCAGCGTGGCCACACTGGGGGTCATCGTGAAAGGCATCGCAGATGTCCAAGCACAAATGACGAGGGATGACACGGAGCCACCTATGGCCATCCTTCACGTAATTGCGGCGATACAACAAGCGTTTACGGACAGCAAAGCGTCTTGCTTGACGAGAGAGGGAGCGTGAAGTTGATTCTGATGAACTGTGAGAGACGACGTCGAGCAAAGAATTAATCCAGGGATCCTTGCGCTGCTCGGCTGGCATGTCGGTGATGCTCAACGATGACGAATCGCAGATGGCAGTTGGTAAGCAGGCAAGGTAAGGAGGCAGCGGAGAACGGGATAGGGAATTGGCGTCTGATTGTCTGTGTCCTGAGCGATAAATAACACGGATGTCGCATTCTTGAAGGCGTAAAGCCCAACTATCTAGGCGGCCAGTAGGGTCTTTCATGGACGTTAGCCACCATAAGGCATGGTGCTTTGTGAGCACATCAAACTGCCGTCCGTAAAGGTTAGTGCGAAATTTTCCTATAGCCAAAATGATAGCCAAGCAATCCTTTTCCGTGACGGAATAGTTGGACTCTGCCTTCGTTCGAGTACGGCTGGCATAGGCGACAACGTACTCGTCGCAGCCATCCTTGCGTTGAGCGAGAATGGCACCGAGGCGGACACCGCTTGCATCCGTGTGAATTTCACTAGGTGCATCGGGATCAAAGTGGCGGAGAACTGGCGGAGACGTGAGGAGCTGGCGCAGCGCCGTGAATGCGTCATCGCAGTGGGAATACCAGCCAGAGAGGTCCGCGCTACTTGAAAGAAGCTTAGTTGAAAGAAGCTTAGGCAAAACTGCGAATTAAATGCCGAAAATACGAACACAAGCCTACGAAACTGCGGAGCTCCTTTAGGGTAGTAGGCTTGGGGTACTCGGCAACGGCACGCAGTTTGTCAGGGTCTGGCGATATTCCTTCTTTTGAGACAACGTGGCCAAGGATTGCGAGTTTTCGACGTTTCTTGAAGTTCAGTTGTAAACCGGCTGCCGTATGGCACTGGAGAGCTTGTTTCAGACGGGAAAGACGAGTTTTGAAATTTTGAGAGAATACAACTATGTCGTCTAAATAACAAAGACAGATGTGCCATTTAAGTCCCCTGAGAATCATCAGCCTTTCAAAAGTCACAGACGCATTGCAGAGACCCGAAGGGCATTACATTAAATTCATATAAGCCGTCAGGGGTCACAAACGCCGTTTTTGAACGGTCTGTTTCAGCTATTGGCACTTGCCAATATCCAGAGTGCAGATCCTGTGAAGAGAAAAACTCCGCACCTTGAAGGCCATTCAAGGCGTCATCAATGCGTGACAGGGGATAAACATCTTTACGTGTGATCTTGTTTAGTCGGTCATAATCCACGCAAAACCTGATGGAGCCATCCTTTTTTTTCGCACGAGAACCACTGGCGAAGCCGAAGGACTGGTGAGTGTTGAATAACACCACGTTGCAGCATCTCCTCGACGCGTTAAGTGATGACGTCACGCTCAGCCTACGAGACGCGGTAGGGGCGCCGACGAAGCGGATTAGGATGACGAGTGTCGATATGGTGAGCAATAACTGACGTGCGTCCCAAGGGAGGTTGTCCGTAGTCGAAGGAGGCGCGGAAACGGTCAAGTAGTTGAACGAGCTCATTGCGCTGGTCTTGCGTAAGCCCGGTGTCGACGCTGTGCAACAGAACGTCTTCGTCAGGTAGTGAGGGCGTGGTGGCAGCTGTGACAGCTTCCACGGACATCGGCGTCGTATCAGAAGGGGCATCGAAAGGAAAGAGGTCATCATAAATGTCAGAACTCCCAATACATTCGTCATGCAATAAGGTAGTGGGACAAGGGAACGGATTACACACGTACATGGAACTGGAGCCATAGGCAAGTGTTATGACGGCAAACGAAACGACAAGGTTCCGGCAACAAGCGCATTCTTGCGACGGTATAAAGAGCTAGGGCTGTCGAATCGGGCACAGAGTTGCAAAAAAGAGAGACCACGGCGACCGAAAAATCAGAGATCACGACGTCAGCGGCGACGATCACCTTTTTGGGTGAGCAAGGGAGATATATGAATGTCGTGCTGAATTTAAACAAAACGAGTTGAGCACGAGCGCAGTCGACAACCGCATGATTAGAGGAAAGAGTTTCATCCCAGGATGATTTCATGAGACGCGTGCGGAAGGACAACAAATTCAACGATGTAAAGCACTCCTTGAATCACAACACGAGCAGTGCATGTAGCAGAAGGTTGGACATGCTGGTAACGTACTGTGCGTAAAGAAATGTCAACCAGTGGAGTCGTCACTTTGTTCAGTTTGCGGCATAACACATCACTGATTACACAAACAATGGCACCTGTGTCGATAAGAACAGTTGTGGGGAAACCGTCCACAAACACGGCAATCTCGTTAGGGGGTCAAAGATGAGGCCTTGGAAATTTCGTTTGTGGCGCAGCTCTTGCCTCAGGTACTGCGACTGTTAGTTTTCCTCCTGGGCGTGGTTGTAATGGTGAAGCATGGGGGAAGGAGACTGAAGACGGGGGGAAGGAGATCGACGTGGGCTGAAGTCTGGTCGACGTGAGCGGGGGTCAGGTGCGTCAGGTGTCACATGCAATTCTGATCGCCGAGGTATGTTGCCGGAATGCTGACCATGATTGAAATAGAATCCACGGCGACGACACTAGCGCGCGACGTGTCCTGGAATACCGCAGTTGTAGCAGACGGGCTGGTTATCCGGGGTACGCCAAGAGTTTACAGGTGCTCGAGGTGCTGGGAAGGGCCGATTTAAGAGATAAACCGGAACTGATGGCCTGTAATAGTTGGTGGATGGACTGTATGAAGAAAGCTGCGGTTAGGCAGGAGGTCGGCGGACGGCTTCTACATAAGGCAGCGGTGCAGCAACTGATATTGGGGACGCGGGTGAAGGGAGAGCCTCGGCAACTTGCGTTTGAATAGCATGACGAAGTGAGTGGTCCAGTGCTGTGAGGGTCTCGTTGATGGTTGCCACAAGAGAGAGCTGTCGAGCAACTTCCTCCCGGATATACTGTTGAATTTAAGGCATCAACACGCTGTAGTCGGTGCCACTCCTTTTACACTCCAAAGCTGAAATATCCACTGTTTGCTTATTAGCACGACGTGTAGAAATTCGCTGCTTGCGCTGCTCATCAAAACTTTGACATAGCTGAATCACGGCCGTGACGGTCTGTGGGTCTTTGGCCACAAGCTTATGAAAAGCGTCGTCATCAATGCCTTTCAATATATGCTTTATTTTGTCAGCCTCTGTCATCCTCGCATAAACTCGCCTACAAAGGCTGATCACATCCTCAATGTAGCTCGTGATAGCTCTCAGCATTTCGATAAAATCCTCCCCGCAGGCCAAGTTCCACGCAAAGCTTGCGCATCGCTGGGCGACTGAAAAACGAGGTCACGGTCTTTTTGAAAACCGACCAGGTGGGGATGTCGGCTTGGTGGTTGGTGAACCATAGGTTGGCCAAATCTGTCAGGTAGAAGATGACGTGGGTCAGCTTCGCAGGGTCATCCCACTTGTTAATCACGCTGGCACGCTCGTACTCTGGTAGCCAGTCCTCCACATCATGATCTTCAGTGCCGTTGTAGACAGGTGCGTCACACAGACGAAGTACACCAGGGCACATCGAAGTCTAAGGCATCGTTGATTGTAGGCAACGGGTAAACATCTTTCTACGTAATTTGGTTGAGATGCCGATAATCTACACAAAAGCGCCATGTTCCATCCTTCTTCCTGATCAGGACGACCGGAGACACCCAGGGGCTACACGAGGGCTCGATTATGTATTTTGCAAGCATCTTTTCGACTTCCTGTTGTACGACTGTACGCTCGGACGCGGAAGCACGGTATGGGCGGCGGTGAATGGGACTCGCGTCAGCAGTATTGATGCGATGAGTAAAAACACTCGTTCGGCTAAAGGCCGTGCATGCGAAGTTGAAAACGTCACTATAGGACTACAGGACGTGACGGAGGGCTTCCGCTTGATCAGAAGCGAGGTCTGATGGTACCATGCGGTCAACGTTGACGCCCGATGAACGTGATAGAGTTGGGTCGTGGTCTGAGGAGCATCAATCATCAGCTCTGAAGTGCTCAACTGTATGGTCTTGTAGGGCAGTAATTTCAGCCAGCGAGATACCTTGGGGAAGAAATTGGGCAGTGAGGGCAAAATTTACAATACGAAGGCATGTGCGCTTTTCAACAATTCTCAAAATGGCGTGCGGAACAGCGACGCCATGCGCATCTCGGAATGAATTGGTGCCAGCATGTAATCGCCATCAGGTACAGGTGGCGTAGAGATGAGGTCGATGCTTGTAACACAGACGGAAAGCATACGAAATCAATGGAGCAAAGACGGCTTTGGGGTGGGATGGTCGGATCAAAAATTAGAGGCATCTCAAGGTCCAGACAGCCGGCTGAACAACCTATAAGGGCCGAGTGAGTGGTTAGAAAATCGATACCTAGAATTTGATCATGAAGGCAATTTTCTACAACGGGGAAAAGAACAGTAGTGCTTCTATTGGCTATAGCCACACGGGCAGAGCACATGCCAATAATGGCAGCAGTTCCCCCGTCGGCAACTTGAACGGCTCGGTTCAAAACGGGTATGATAACTTTCTTTAGGCGGCGACGAAGAGCAGCACTCAATATGGACACATGCGCACCGGTATCGATCAACGCGCGCACAGGTACATTGTCTAAAGTAACGTTCAACAGATTCCGGTTGGTCGGTAATGTTACATGAGGATTTCTTGCAGAGGTCGTCGTCAATACAGCTGCGCCTCCAGAAGCTGCGCTGCCTAGTTTTCCGGTCGGGGGCGCTGCGAATAGGTCGGAGAGGCAGGACGGTGTTGTGGGGGCGAATGAGATTGACGGTGAGCAGGAGATGGTGAGCGGGCGTAGCGAGGTCTCGTAAGAGGTGCAACAGAATCAGAGGATGTGGTCGGCATAGGGGAATCAAAATCAAATGGTGAGGACGACTGGTGGACAGAAGTGGCCTGGGTAGGAGGCCCATAGTGTGCCGGCGGAGCCCAGTGATTGCGACAGTGGTGAGCGATATGACGGACGCGTCGGCAATTGAAGCATATGGGCTTGTCGACCAGTATACACTATTCGGACAAATTGCGCTGCCGAGAGTAGTTAGAACCAAAGCGAGGAGCGGAGGGACGACGATAAAAAGGCTCGGCAGAGTAGACTGGTTGAACGGGGTGTAGGCCGACGTTCGATAATTCTTGATGAACGACGGCTTGTATCAGTGAGATAGCGGTCGGTGAATGATCAGGAACTGGGAATAGAGTGACTACTGGTTGAGCTGCCTCGACCTCGGGACGAATAATGCGGGTGAGGTTGTCATATCGGGGAACTTGGAGGACGGCGTCATCGCAAGAGGAAGTGGCAGCTGTGTTCGGCAGGCGCGTGATGCTGTGGGTGACGCGGCGGGCTTTAGCCTGTTCTTGATGGCGGCATTCTGTCAGGATCGTGTCGATGCTCATGACATTATTAAAAGCCAGCAGGTTGAAGGCATCGTCAGCAATTCCTTTGAGGACATGATTAACCTTTTCGTCTTCCGGCATGTGCAGGTCGACCTTGCTACAAAGCGCCAAGACGTGAAGAATGTATGAGACAGACGATTCAGTAGACGTCTGGGCGCGAGTGAACGAGATTCTTCTTGGCAGCGAGCTGACGACCAGATGAATCGCCGAAAAGATCACGGATCTTCGTTTTGAAGAGATACCAACTTGTGATTTCTGCTTCATTGGTTTCGAACCATGTCCGCGGCGTGCCGTCGAGGTAGAACACAACATTGGCGAGCATGAGCGTGCGATTCCTGTGGTGGGTAGCACTGACACGCTCGTACCGGTGCAGCCAGGAGTCAACGTTGATGGTACCGTCAGCGGCAAAGTGTCAGGATCCCGCAGGGGTGGCAGGGTGACGTAGGTTGTCGACTCCGCTGGAGAGGCCGGTGGTGATAAGGCACTGGCAGTTGAAGTAGCCGAAGAGTCCCTGGTGTTGCAACCACTGCGCGTCTCCATCGAGGTACGGGAGTCAACCACCTCCACCAATAATGTTGCGAGTAACTTATTTATTAAATTATACACGATGGACCGTGCTTGGCGAACAAGATGGCGACAGTTCATCAACAACCAGCAACCGACGTCGTCTTTCTTTTTCATGCTACGAGGCTGTACCGGCTGTTGTGTAATAATATCACGTGTGGTAAATGACAAAGCTGCGTGATTCTCGTCCAAACACTGATGTAGTAAGCTGATGACCTACCAGGGCGTTCAACAGACCCGTCAAAGGTTAACGACTACTGCCGCTAATATCTTATAGTCAAGGTTGCGGACCGTGATAGGTCTCCCATCTTCAGGATTAACAGAGGAAGCATCATTTTTTGGAATAAGCACAATGCATCCATTTCTAAAACTGGATGGAAAGACACCATCCTCGTAACATCGCCACATAACCGCGGTAAAGGTAGCACCAATCTACTTCCAAAATGTCAAGTAAAACTGAACAGGAAAACAGTCTGGCCCCGGGGTCGTTCCACGTTTCATATATTTCAATGCCGCCTTTACCTCTTCAGCTGACGGAGGGATGTGTGAGCAATCCACAGCTTCTTGAGGAATACGGGGCAAACTTCTAAGCATTGGCGGTGTTTCATCACAGTTATTCCACATGGCCGAACACGACATTGCTTCAAAGTGCGCCAAGAAAACAGATCGATCACGCGTAGGAAGCGGCTGCGCAGATGGTATTAGTGCTGCCATAGAGACATATGGGTGTGATTGACCAAAAAACGAATGTCTCGCGTAGCGCAGCACCTCAGGATGTGCACATGGGTTGTGTCTACAGCGCCATGCTGCTGCCGCCAGGAACGAAGCAGTAGTCAACCCCTGAAAGCGTTCACGTAGTTCACGTTGCCAAGCTCGCATCAGAAGAGAAGGCGTTTCGGCGCGCAAAGCAATGCGTAACTTCTTCGCAGTATCAGCAAGATCTTCAGAAACGGGTCGACGAAGCGAACACCCATCCACTGCGCAGTGCAGGTGCCACTGTGCTTTAAGCGCATCCCAATCTTCAGGACCAGACGCCGTGAGCGACACACGCATTGCTCATGACAAATCTGATCTCCATGGTTGGAAAAAATGTCTAGCGATTTCGAGTACATCGTACTCAACTATGGAAGAGCACTGAGCCGTCTCGTGTAAAAAAAATTAGGCACACTACGTGTGTCTAGAAAAAGTGGTTAACGATTTAGACTACTTGGTACTCCGCTATGGGAGAGCTTAAGCCGTCCCGTAGACCACAAACACAAATTTATAGTATTTCGATTAATACGTGCTTCGCAGAGACACAAGTAGATGGAGGAATGTACACCGTGAGGTCTTATTGACAGGATATATGGCGCATAGCAAGCGGCAAAGTATCGCAGCCAACCGCCTATAGAGAACTCTCCTTAAAACTGTGACGACAGCCCTGTTCCCAATTATACTTCTTCGTTGTAGATTTGCTTACATGAAACGTCCTACTTTTAATTAATTTTTTCTTGTCAGCCTAATCCAGCTATTTTCTTTAAAACATGCAGGCTTGTTTTGCACAACACTGAGGCACTGTCGGGGCAGCGCGTTTGACAATCGTATGCTGGAGAACGCGCGAGAGAGAGGGGAGGCGCCCATGTCGTCTGCTACGGCGCTCATTGGCAGCGGCTACCACGAACGTCATTTCTGCGATCAGTTAGAATTTCCTTTGTGTTTTTATTTTTTTGCGGTTGCCGCACCAGCAGCCAAGGCTGCCACGGACTCGCCGGTTCGACTCGCCGGTTGGGCCGGTACTAAGAGCAGCTGTATGTGTGTGGTGTATTTTGTGAATTAGATTGCTTTTGTGTTGCTTCCGAACTACGGAAAGCGGGCGCGAAGTGTACGATGAACAAAAATTGAATGACACCTGCGTGTTACTTGTTAGCCATGCTATCTGACTGTACGCTGTTCCACATTAATAGCCTGCGATCGTGTTGACGTGTAACACATACGTGATAGGGAAAGACACCCTCATTGCGCTTTTTCCGTGCTTGCAACGAGATGACTGCAACTCACAACGATTCACCGACATGGTGACCGACAACCACACGGTTATTCGTGCTTTTTCTTTCGCTATATCTCTGAAGGTGGTTTTCACCTTGATAATTTCACGAAATTATTGAAAGCGGTGAGACAAAAATTAGATGCGACGAGCGAGTGCATTTCAAAGCTTCGGCGCCAGTCGGAGCAACAATAAGAGCACTCAGATCGGGCACGTCGTTGCTACTAGCGCATCGTTACTTAGGATTGTAATTGTAGAATGTATCACACCGCACACGTAGCACTAGTGTCGATGTCAAAGGGCACTCCGATTTCCATTAATCTTTCGTGTGCTGTTTGCCGTTGAAATGAAATAACTTCCACGCGACTGATTCCATTCAACTTTGGCCAAGACGACCTAAGCACACCAAGAAATTGCAGGAAAGGCACATCTCGATTCTGTAATTTGACGTCAGTGCTCCTTTAAAAAAAGCCGTTTGGGGTGACAGACAAGTCGAAAGACAGATCGACCAAAATATTTGCGTCGAAGTATCCCAGGAAAGACTACGCTCTCTAAAATTTGATATAGGTTATGAAGTGCATGACACGATCATCAAACATACTGACAAGATGCTCTTTTGAAACATCTCAATTGACTTTATGTAGACACTGTACATAACGTCCTGTGTGGAGAGAACGTTATGTTTCTGTTGGAAAGACCTAGTTTTGATAAAACGGCTGGTGACTTTGGTGGAATCCTCGCTCTATACTTATTCAAAGACTTCGACCGGGCCATCTAGTGACACAGTCGGATGATTTCCTGTTTTAAAGGGCCCTGAAAAACTTCATCCAGGAGCCATGAAATAGATTCACTAAAGGAGCTTATTGCCCTGCGAATTCACCACCTGAAATTCTTAGAATCCCTGGCGTGCGAGCGTATACACTCACAAAGATTTGTAGCTCGCTGCAATTCGCAAGTTTCATCGCCAATAGGGGTCGCACAGGGTGCTTCAATAAGGCGCCCACAAAGAGTATCGGAGTTAGAGTCGCTGAGCTCATGTGCGGCCTTCGCAATGGTGTTTTTTTTATCTTGGCAATGGCTCTATCGTTTTTGTAGTCCCACATTATGCGCTATCCAGACGCTTCTGAAGCTCGGATATGACGTCTCGTTGAAGGTGAAGAGGTCCTGAATGCGAAACACATCACTTCTTGTGGCGTGAAGGCCGGTAGCGCATCTGTCGTTGTGCAAGGACTCTGCCTGCGGACGTCTCATGTCCGCCAGAATCCGCATGAATCCACATAATGGCAAGTCGTGACCTTCCGTGGCGGCTCCTGTAACGACCGAGCGTGTAAGGCTTGAAACAGCCAATGGCTGCTCTAACGACTGTGATTAGTAATTTTTGAGCTTATTCCATGATTTGTCGAAAGAATGGAACGCAATTTTATAGCTGACTTTAAGAATTTATTCTGAATTTGAGGCTGCGTGCTACGCTATAATATCTGTCTCGCGTTTGCTCAAAAGCCGCACGGTTTCGGCCCTTCTTGATTGTCATGCTGAAGTGTGAGCAAAAAAGGTCGAATGTGAAGCTAAAAGCCTGCTTAGGAAAATAAATCTTGTAAGTGTACATACGAAGGTCTCGGATACCAACAAAGATTTCCTTGAAGGCTTCTTCAGCGCGAAAACGCATACGGTCGACATGCCTATTAGACTAATAGTATCTGAAAATGGTATCTGGCAGAAATGCCTTGCGCTCTACCTGCAGAAAACCTTGAAATGCCTTGAAGTAAACTATTCGCTTCTGAAGTTCACGTGAAGTCCAGAATTTTATTTTGTCGCGTTGGAATAACAGTCTCTTCGCCTTTTGTGTAGACGTCGAGGACCTGAATTATTCTATTACGCATGACTCATTGTTACAATGCATTGGATTATATATAGATGAGTTTGGCGCTTCTAAATTCCAGAATCAGTCTGGCATCAGCGTCAGTGAGTTTTTAGAGCCTTTTAGGTTTTACCTTCAGTCGACGTACATCCTCTCGGATGAAAAACCTCACCTACAAAAATCCGGTATCTCTATTGGTTCTTGCATAGCTCCCATCGTCAGTGACTTGTTTTTAGGCAAATTAGACAGATCTATTTTGGAAGTTTTCACTGGCAATAATGTGACGCACATTTTTAGATACGCATAAAGTTTTTTAAATATTTTTATAGACACCAATGTTGCATCGTATAGCAATGACGCTCTCTCAGGTTTAGACCTGGTGCGAAGTGGTTTCAAACATTTTGAGCTTACTCATGAACTTTTTGAGAATTGTGAAATCAGGTTCCTTGACTTTTAGCTATTCCTGAAGTCGCACTTGCTGGATGTATCAACCGCGTGTAAATAAGCCTGTTTTGCCATTTCACTCCACGCATTCTAAATTAGTTAAGCGATGTATCGCAAAATCTTGCTTCATGAATGCCTTGCGAAGATCCAGCGTGCACTAGATTACCGAAAGCTTTGTTGCAAAATCTTCAAGGCTGACGTCGGCTTGTTACCCCGACCACGTGCAAGTTTTCGTTGCCGAAGGCCTGCTGTGTGAACTTCAGGCCAAAGGGAACGACACTGTAGTTCAACCTATCACAGCTAGACAAGCTTTCGCCGTGGTTTCCCTTATGGACAAGATAGCGCATAATCATAAGAAAGTGGCACAGCGAGTTAATATGAAGGTCATCTTTACAGCCCCTCAAAAATTGTGTCGCCTGTGCAAGCTGTCCGTTCCTCCATCCAGACCCACCCTCTGTTGCACTACAAAACATGCCAATAAATTTAGAGATTGTATCTGTAATGTGGTGTATCAGCTGCTGTTATAGTGTAGAAGATAGTATTCGGTCAAAAAGGTCGTTGTATAAATAAAAGGCTGAAGGAACACATGTACAATGTGGATCAATAAAAGCAAGGATGGTTGTCCGTTCACTGCAACACGTGTGGCTGCCGGCCAAAATTGTCGGAGTGTTTTATTGTTGCAACATGCAGGGATCGCACCACACATGACATCATAGCTGCATTAAAGATATGCTTATTAAAAGATGGTGTTAGCACCCTTTCTGTCGGGCTCACCAATAAAGAAATGTTGTTCCTTTGCTTGTCGGTGTGATGTACTTATGCATTGTCATTGTGTTTTGCACAAGACTGCTGCAACTGGTAACTGTATAAAAGAGAAGACCTTCGCGAGAAATAAATTGTTTGCAGTTCAGCGTTCTGTCTCGTCTCTTCTATCCCCTCCTGCCGTTTGCACTGTTAAGCACTCTTTATCAAGTTATACCAACACGCCAAATCCTACTGTCTCTTTACCACCGATCAGAAGTGCTTTATGACTATGCTCAAAAACTGTTGTGGGGCCCCATTACCTTGGGCCAGAATTTTCACGACTACATCAAGCATTTTCTCGCGGATGGCAAGGTACACCTCTGACTAAGCACAGTCTCGGAAGGGCAGTACCAGCTGGGCAACTGCAGAGGTGCACAAGGTTCGATCTTCTCCTCTCATTCAATACAGTGAACAACAAGTCGTCCATTTGTCTCACTGCAATTTTGAACGTGGGCAGGTCCCGTCATTTATGCGGCTGACACCTAAATTCGGGGTGTTGGTTGTTTTACGAGTCATGCTCGAACACTCGTTTCAAAGCTACGTAAGGTATTCTTTCTCTTTTTTTTTTCTGACTCCCACTTCGAGCTCGCTTTCAGTGAATCAAGATTGCTGCTATACCGGCTACCACAGACGAGGGGTCAGGGACCCCGCGCCTCTGAAAACTTGAAGAGAACAGACCTTTAGGCTAGTTGGTTTGTTACGTTTACTGAAGTAAAGTAAAGTAAGCCTGGGAAACCAATATTGTATTGTCTCGTTTCAATTGACAAAGTAGGAATTTTGTATACGAGATGTCATCGATTCTTTAGCTTCAATATTGACAACTATTCCCATCCCCGTTACCAAACGGTTTCGAAATTGGTGTCCTCAGTGCAGCGGACAGCTATATCATTGCTTCTGCCTTTTCGGAAACTGAAATATTGACCTCCATTCCATGCTTAGCGCACAAGAACTATGATATGCCGATGGCTCTCCTTGTGCACGGGCAATTTTTTAATTGGCTTTAGCGGCAAGTGAAACTATATCATGCTACATGTTTTTAATAATTTTGAAAGCTGATCGGAGAATAAGAGAGAAAAGTATAATATCTATCGAAAATAGGTTTTTTATTCACGCCAGAAGTTTCTCTTGCAGCTTCAATGTATTTTGTGCAACTCATTGCCCAGTTTAAAAAAATAGAAAAGCAGGTGCGCATTCCCGACCTTTCCACAATAATTAATTTACTGTGCTTGGAAAAAAATGTTTTCCAGCGAAATCAATCGCGGAACTTTTTTCCGCTGATCATGGATCATTATATAAACGTTTGACAGCTTTTTAAGATGATGGTCATCCATGCTTTGTTTTACCTTACGTGGAATCACCTTTAACGTTCCATTCAAGCCAAGAATTATCGGTGAAAGGCCTGTCAGGTAACGTACGCCTAACGAAATACCTATGTCTGCGTGGCACAGTGTTTTTAACACTAATCATGTTCCAAGTTATTGCTCCTATCGTTTCTTGAGAACTACAAGCTCAGTTATTTTAGCATTTATAGTACAGCATCTTATAGCCACTTCGCGTGAGTTCATAATCTAGCGAAATTTCTTTGTGATCAACGTGGGCAAAAAATTATGAAGCCTGAGTAACTACACCCGCCACATGTATTACCTAACTTAGAATGGCTTCATTATCTTCCCTGCTTTGCCTCAGATCCTACACGCAGGGGAAGAGGAGCTCTCATCACTAGACAGAACGTTGTTCTCTTTGCTCACGTAATGAGCAATATGATGCCTCAGGAAGCTTAAAGGTCCGCTGTTAAAATTGGACGACATGCAAATAGCGATAATGAATCCATGGGATTTCACCCTCACTGTGAACCAGAGGCTTGTCATAGTACACGGTGACGCAGTTAATTAAGCTCCCAAAAAGCATTTGAGATTAAGTGCGCTGAAAAATTAGAGGACCCTTAAGCTTTGCCTTTAAGAGTTGAACGTGAGAGCAAAACCCGTTCCCCAGTGCACGCTTCAACCGCCAAGTAAACACTTATTATTATGTTGCCCCGCCACGATGGTCTAGTGGCTAAGGTACTCGTCTGCTGACTCGCAGGTCGCGGGATCAAATCTCGGCTGTGGCGGCTGCATTTCCGATGGAGGCGGAAATGTTGTAGGCCCGTGTACTCAGATGTGGGTGCACGTTAAAGAACCCCAGGGGGTCGAAATTTCCGGAGCCCTCCACTACGGCGTCTCTCATAATCATAAGGTGGTTTCGGGACATTAAACCCCACAAATCATCATTATTATTATGTTGTGTTCGCACAGATAACATGTCTTCGCACACATCTGTGGACTCTGAGTACTTCAGTAGCACTTTCATTTCCTTCGGTGCTTTCGACGCACATTTAGATGGTCCAAGAGTTTTGGTTGCAGAAAATGGTTACGAGTTCATTTGGTGCAAAAAAGATCCGTATAGTAGACACCTCTAAAAAATATCGAGTAAGAAGGGTGTCTTTTTGTCCCACAACAATAATCGGCATCAGGCTTGCGTGCGCTTCCTTTCTTGAAAAGGCGCTGGCCACTTTCCTATCGAGAAGGCTATGTAACCCTGATAATGGGCATGTCGATCGTGACCGGAATGTACCGGGCGCGGGGTGATAGCGCAACGATGGAACGCAATATAGATGACGATTATTGTTGTGGGATAAAAAGACACCCTTTTTACTCGCTCTTTTCTTTAGAGTGTGGGTGTCATAGCGTAACTGCACAGAGGTGTCGGCCATGCGGATGCATATCCAGTACGCCTTAGTGAATCCAACACCCGTCTAAAGTTAGCATGAGAACATCGTGTTTTAGTGGGGAAATCGCTATGTTGGTGGCTTCTATTACGAAATCAGCTTTTACCACTTTTATTACGAAATCTTTAGGACGTGCCATTGGTGACATTTTTTTCATCATCGATAAACTGGGTAGCCAAGTAATCTAAGTACTGGATAGTCTTTTCATTTTTCTTTTTTTTTTCTTTCATTATCTATAACTTCGAGGTCACGGCAACGACTTAAAGAACGTACAATGCTACAGCGAGAATCGTAAACTGGCATCGTGGTCTTGCAATATGTATCACCACATTTCTGTTTACGTGACACATATGCTGTGAATGATGTAACACATGAACGAAACGTTTATTGATCTCTCACTTCATGCAAGATGAAAGTTAACCCAAATATCCGCGCTACATTTCACAAATCTGTGTATTCCTTTCTCCTATTAAAAGCAACGTGATGCCATGCAATGTCATCGACGTTTTCTAAATGCGTGAACCTAACACAGATGCGAGATTTACCGAGCGATGCGCAACCCGTTTTAGATAAACAGTACTAAAAACTATTTCACATGGTTGTACTTAACAAGGTCGTTTCTTTGAGCCCGTTCAGCCAGCAACGGCAGCAAAGCAAAAGGAAGGTGTATCAGGCAGAACGAAACGCTCCCGTGAGATCGAAACGGTCGTCAGAGCTAGATTACTTCGGAAACAGCGCGCAAGCGTCCACATTGATTACCAAAAATTACCCGCAACAACTGAAGTAAGTAGAAACGCATGAAAATAAAATGCGCGATTGTGCAAAGAGCGATGGTCGCATGCCATTCTACTCGCCGAGCACGCGGTATGAAAGAATCTAGTGTCCCGAAATAAGCCCCGGTTTCTCCGCAAAAACGAGCTTCACCCCGGAGCACGGAGAGAAGGAGGATCGAGAGAGATGACGATGATGGCACTGCGGCGCAGAACGAAAATGATGGGACGCACACAAACACAAGGCTCACGATTCGTCGGAGCGACGTCAAGAGATATCTCTCGGTATATAAACACACGTTCGCTCTCGGTGGTGTGTACGACGTGTACGATGTTGGTCGCGTGATTCCCGTTTCTCTATTGACGCAACGTCTATCGCGTTCTGTAAGACGACGAGGAACCAGGCAGCCGTTCCGAATGCGGTCTGTCGTATGTAGGAAGCCAGGGAGGCGCTGTAGAATAGCAACCCCTGATGATGACCCTAGAATAGCGGTCGCTCTTTGTTTGCAACCGCCGGAGAAGATGAGACAGCTGATCTTGTCGATAAACAGAGCGCGCTTCGAAGGGTACATGGAACACCTCAGACCACTGTCGCTGTGGCTGAGAAAGCATCGACATATGAATGTCTGCGTCGCGACTAAAGCGGAGGCGTGGAGGGTTGCACATATGTACAATGGTTGTACATATCGTACAACCTACTGAAAGTACAATATGTGCTTGTTTAAAAACACTTGTGCAAGTGTTACAGGCAACTGAACCCTTATAGAGGCTACAGTCTTCGTCGAGCTTAGCACCCACAGAGCTTCGTTTAATTGAACAGAAAGTTGAAAGTGACTTATGAGGGGCATGAAGAGTACGGATGTAAATGACGCGTACAAAAAGCAAGAAGCAAAGAGACGCTTATAAAAAGCAAAGAAAGCAAAAACACACAGTATTCGAAAGCAAAAACACACATAATACGGCAGGTATGAGTTTAGCAAACCTAAAACGGTGCCAAAGTGAAATATGTCCGGCCACACCTCATAGAAGTTCCCGCGGCAGTAATCTTAGCCATTAAAGGTGTTAAAAGTGTTTGTTGTAGTCTACATAATTATTTATTGGCAAATATGGACTGTGGTCTGGGCTGATGATGTAAAAGAATGCACTGAGTAACTGTTAAAAACCTGACTGTGTCACGCTCCTTTTCTCATCGGCCCACCATACCAGTATTTTTTTAAAGGTCGAAAGCAGAGTGAGCCTGTTCTGTGTGACGTTTCTTCTTACCTTTGAAGCCCTGGTCAATGCCCCTTTCGATAGTCAGTGTGAGAACGATTATGACTGCAATGTAGCCACTTTTGCTGTCAAACCAAGGGTCAGTCTCGAGGACTAAAGATGACGCTAGGTGGTGGCCCTGCCAGACAGCGTAGTGATGGCTCCTGCAACAATAAATAATTAGGTTGAGAAAAATACCATCCCTGCATCAGGCCTTACAGCAGTCCCACACAACACCCCTTGGTGGGCTTTGGTATATCTCAGATCTCCACTGAGTGGTAGCACGGGTCCATGGAGAGAGAAACATGAAATACGAAGCATTTTTTAGCATACTATAGGTACTTGAAGTATCTATCTATCTATCTATCTATTTATCCATCTATCTATCTATCTACGTTTGGTTGCTCTCAATCAACCCCTCAACTTGGGTAAATCAAAATTAGCATGGATGGGTAAGATGGTTTAATAAATATGACTGGCTGGTAATGACGTGTGTAATGCGAAAATTCCGTTATGCACGTCGTCAAGCCCCTTTCGCCAAATGTGTGGCACATATACACGTGTGGGTATGTGCCACAGGTATGCGTGGAGTTGCCACAGGTGATTGACAGAATATATTTACCCAGGAACGCAAAAACAGGCAAGGGTAGTTTTAATGCATTAGCGTTCAAGAAAAGCTGACACCGGCACCATTGGCCCGATGAATGATGAATGTAAAAGAATTATGTCGGGATGCCAGCTGAAATGAAACCCCATCATTATGCTTGGTCGTCAAGTATACTAAAACTGAGCTGCGCCAGTACCCAAACAATTTTTCAGGTAAACCCTAATTGTTCGTGAAATGCCACATAGTAATGCAGTGCTGCCTGTCTAGTTTTAATAACATTACATGTGTACTCTAATAAAGCAACTGTCTAGTCGGGTTAACGTTAGTTGTAGTTAAGCGTGATATGCCACAGTTCATTTATGTAGCAGTGCCTAGAGCTACCATCCTCGAGAGCACAAGCACTTCTTGTGGTCTTACCGCTTCTGGTGTTGCTAATATCCATGTTTCTGTTGGCATCGTTAACCAACTTTAAACTGGTTATATAAAAAATTGCGGTTGTTTAACGTGCGTCCTGGCGTCCAATCTCTAGCGCCACTTCAAAACGGTTAGCACGTTAAAAATATTCACAGCACATCCACGGAGCGAATGATAACAAGTGGGGCGAAGCTTGGAAGGGTTTCATCGGTAAATCGTGAATCGTCTGTCTGTCTGTCTGTCTGTCTGTCTGTCTGTCTGTCTGTCTGTCTGTCTGTCTGTCTGTCTGTCTGTCTGTCTGTCTGTCTGTCTGTCTGTCCATCCGTCCATTTGTCCGTCCGTCCATTCAGGAACCACAGTCTCCAATGCATCGGTGTGGAGCGAGTGCCGGAGCACCATCTGGTGAAAACTCCGAGTACTAGGGGTGGCTACAATGGACGACATCACAGGCCTTACCCACACCCTAAGAAGATGTGCTTGTACAAGTTACAATAAAGTTACCTTCCATCAACATGCTTCACGTAACATTGTTTCCTAAGGTACGTGAGACCTGCGAAACTTTTTAATGAAGAGTTGTAGTTGTTCGCCTGACCATTGGCCTGACACCCTGGTACAGGAGCTTGGCGATGACTATGATAAATACACTGATACACACATTACACATACCGGCACTCACACATAGACTACATGATTTTTTCCAATGTTCCCTTTAGGCTCGTAGCAGGCAAGGAAGTCAACAGCCCACGACCGGCGAAAAACTGTGCTCTACATTATGAAAGAGCAGCAATATGGATAACTCCTGCAGATGATAAGCGTCAGTCTTGAAAACTGGATAGGCGCAAGAAAGAAAAATGAGCAGTATGTTCGCGTGATTTTAAGGAAGGGGTGAAAAGAAATACTAGTTCGGCCCAACGGCAGGGATCATTCCAAGCAACTGAACAATCGAGAGTAATAAGAGTGGACATAGTTTATACGTTTTCCTTTCCAAATGCTAACATCTATGACTTGTAGCCAGTGACAGACGATAGAACGTAAACTTATAATACAATATTTTACACTGACTTCAATACAGCCAAAATGCAAAATAAGAACACCCCAAGAAAGAAAGAAATGAAAATCGTTCTACGGCGATTTCTCATGGGGAAAGACGTGTACAGTGGCATTTCAGGTTACTTCAGGTTTTTCTTTGCAGCAGTCGCACGTAGTAGCAGCGAAGCAAGGATGAATAAAACACGTGCACGCCTGGTGTACACCAAGAGTCATTCCAGGCGCTTCTCTCTTTCCCGCATCTTCACCCGCAGCTCGTTCACCATCATTTCGTGGATAGATTATCCTGAGGCGTTAATTAGCGTGGTTGGCTGTAAATGGGGGGAGGGCGCTCTTCAGCACCATCAAGCTCGATCGATGTGTATTCCGCAGCGATGGGTCTGGAAAACTCGGGGCAGATAAGCCTCGTTCGTTCGCACGTAATTTCGCCTTTGTCGACGCTCATCTCGTCTTTCGAGGATGAAGAGGATAGAACACTGCGCAATCGCGAGTGAGCACGTTCACTGAGTCGCTGATGGCCGTCAACACCGCCATTGAAGCAGAGCTATAACTTTGGCACGTTATTTAGGTGGAAGTCTCAGATGTTTCACCAAACCTGAATAATTACCGTCGGCATCGGCAGCGTCGGTATGAGCATGAATGAGGTGAAACAATCATTATGACGTGACAACATGACCGTAAGATGCCACAGGTTCCCTAAAGTTTTGACGTTCATATGGCGTCATTGTAGCTTCGCGTAGCTTCGCGTAGCTTAACATCACTTAATGAAATGACGTAGTCGTTTGGCAAATGTGGGCCGATCCCGGAGACAATCGAAAGCCACTGCATGTGCAGGAGGCTTTAATTACTTGCGGTCTCCGGGATAGTGGAAATCAAAGCTGGGCGCAGAAAACTTATCTTGTCTTATAAGTATGGAGTCTTCTGAAAAGAAAAAAAGGGGTGGCTTTCATTTGTCGTCCTAGGCAAATTCGTAATAAACTGCGTGACGTCTTTAGTTGTTCGCTCAGGAGGATTGTTTTGATCGAGATGACGAATGGACGAAAAACAATAGGAAATTCGTGCACGTACTTAGAACTACGATGGCTTAGTAATTTGTGGATGCTTTGAGTGGGCGATGGGAATAAGTTGCTTGATGCCTTCACACATCGCCAAAAGCTCAAAAGCTTTTAGTAAGCCCATTTGCTGAATTTTTGTGCAAGCTGTAAAATCAGGTTTAGAGTTCCGTTCATCCAACACCAAAACAAATTCGTTTACCATGTCGTTAAGTAGTTTTCTTCTTCATTTTTTTAGGAGAATTCGTAGATTCATACTAGTAGGGAGTAGGTTATTGTCGCAACCAATTTTGTCTTAGTAGTATTGCGCTATCTGGACTACCTCAACGTGCAGTCATAGAATATCTGCTTTTTTCTAGTTCCCTATAATTACCACTACATCATGTAACTTAAAACAGCTTTGACTTCTTGCAGCTATGCGCATTATCGAGATATTTGTAGCAATCACTTTAAGGAGGATGTGAACGAGATCACTGCTTTGTCAACACAGTGGTCAATGTCACTGCACATGATTGGAACGTTAGCAGCTACTTTTACCCACGGAAGAAGCTTTTGTCAACCAAATTATGTCCTGTGCAGCATTGATATTTTTTTATATACCTACGTACACGTAGGCATAAACATTTCATCACCTTCTTGGTCCTCTAATGACGCAGGAATCGCGAGCGCACTCAGTGACTCTTCTTCGACAACTGTACATGTCATCACAATTGCAAAACGTACTCACCTGTATGCGTATAACATTATGTACGTGTATCAGATGAGTTGGGCTAGAATAAGACATTTCTTCATCTGTAGTGGGGTTACTATATCATCAACAAACCTAATCGCACACTACAACAGTTTTGAAGACACTTTCATCTTGCTATCGCCTCTCTTTCGCCTCTCTTCTTAAGGAAGGAAAGAAAGAAGAGATGAAGAAGAAAGCAGAAGGTTAACTAGACGTGCGTCCGGTGGTTTGCTATTCTACGCAGAGCGAAGCAGATTAAGGGATGAAAAGAGAGGTATAGAAAAAAACGAAACACAAAAAAGAAAGATACACGCGCGTATAAAGCACACTGCTACGTTGGACAGTCATAGACGCAGAAGTTCCGGCTTAATATATTTCACTGTGGACCATCCTGTTCCGGTCCCTATTGAAAGTTTGCAAGCACTTGACGAGAATTCAGTACCTGATTTACGGATTCAGCGCACTCTAATTTCAGCCTACCCACAAACATGTGGGTACTCAACAGTTGCAGTCGGGAAAAGAAGGCAGCGTCCCACTGGAGGTAGCGAAGAAAGAATTTAGTTGTTTAATACTGACAGTATGACTACATGTTGAAGATACTCCCGGCTAAGTGACGCCTGCGCGTGGTCTTGCAGCTGCTTAAACGCCACTTCATAGGTGGCGTAGCCAGCGGCCATGGTTGCTCGAGGATGTGTTCAGATAATGCTAAGGTCAGCAAAACATGACATATACACGCGAGGTGTGCTTAACACTGATTGAAGCACTGCGATGATTGACTTGTATGCATGTGGCAAGTTATTAATCATGGACTTATGGTTCACACTTGCTGATGTGCACAGTGAGTCTACATGTCATTGCAGCTTCGGCAACGAAGGTCAAGCTGTGTCACTTGTGTCCACGTCTTAAACAGTGTTCTGGCTTGTACCAGCCGGCGCCGATCCGTGTGGCTGGGCTTTTGACGATGTAAGTCTAGAGGAATCCACAACAGCGATGTCTTTGATTGCATTCTGGATCATACCAACCTCGTAAAGTTCGAGTGGCAAAGGAGGTGAAGCGGGTCGTCGCAAGCGCGCTGTGGATGCAGAGGCATCGGATTTCGCTGATGAACTTCGGCGTCAACGGCGGTGCTTTCTCGCGGCTGCAACGGCCTCATGATGTGATGAATGGTCCCTTGTGATTTGTCTCGTTACGGCTATTTCTCTTGTAATTTTGGGGCAATTTTTAAGAAGCTTCATAGCGTCTTTTACAATTGAAACACTTGAAACATTGGTACGCGGAGTGGAATTCAGCGCCGCGAGAACATACTCGCTTGTGTTCGCATACATTATTCACGTGACCTAGCTTCCTGCAGTTGTGACACTGCAGTGCCTTCGGAACAAAACGTCTTACAGTATGACGGAAGTGGCCCACCTTTACGTACGAAGGTAGAGAGTCGCCTTTAAAATCTATTCTCGAGCAGCGTGATGTACCCAAACGAGCAATCTTGGCGACGAAGCTAGCTTCGATGCCTGGCTTGACGACGCCACAGAAGTCAAATCTGGGAATGGCAGCGCCCACGTCGTAGACCACGCTCTCTGGTGAAGACGCTGGAGCCGACCTAGATGTAGGAACGGACGTTCATTCCATCAAGCTCATTAGGATTGCTTAGTTTGTTCAACGTGGCAGCATGAAAAACATCAATTGTCATGACGTTTTTACTCGGGTCCGCTCGGACGTCAATGATTTAATTGAGTACCAGTCTCTCGAGCAGCACCAGAACAAATTGCCTAATGAGGCGCTTTATATTGCCGTTGGGTTTAACAGGAGCGAAAATGCTGTTGTTGCTATTGGGCCTTTGAGGCGCTCCTTCATTTCGTGTGTTCGGGGTCTAATAGGCCCTGGTGTTGAGCCTTTTCGCCTTTCGGGTTGTAACAAGGTCAAAGTAGTCCTCAGATACCCTTCACCTGTCAATGAGTAGACAGTGTCCTAACTTTCGCAGTGAGGGCCCGTCCGCTTTCTCAACGCAGCCGCCACGAACGCCATAGGACCTGGCAGATATCGAAACGAGGTTCACATATTTTGCGGAAAAAAGCTAGAGACAATCAAACACCGTTTATCTAGGCAGACACTTTGTCGTTGAACCCTCTGTCTCTCTCTCCATAAATATACTAGCATAGCTAATATGTCTTCGGCTTCAACTCAAATACCATTATCTGCTTGGGAGACTTATCAATCTAATATATCTGACGCTCGTGAAGTGGCCCAGAATTGAGCAGCTCACAACGTCTTCTCCGATTACTCTAACCTCTGTTGCAAGCATGCTAAATTGGGAAGCGTATCTTGATGATTTGCTGCTGCGATTATTCCTAAAACACTGGATTAATTTCCAGTCATGGCGGTCGTGTTTCGAGGGCGGCGAAATGCAAAGAACATCCATTTGAATTAATTTATCCGCATTTCGACAATGACAATTTCAGGATCAGGGTATTGAAAAAGAGAGGGAAACAGAGGGGGAACGAGAGGTGGCACACGCACACTTTCTTACGGCTTGCGCTTCGGGTCTACTTCCCAACTTTAATCACCTCCAGTTTATGGTATATACAAGTTCATTGTATTCATGACACTGCGGCTCAACGCTCGCTAAACTTTTTTAAAACTAAGGATGTTGCACCCAGCGAGTATAACGTAGCAACCCTTTCTTGTCAGATAGTGCTCAATGTACATGCCAATGGCTGCTAATGGGGATCTCAGCGTGCGCGTTAACTAAAAGCAGAATGCTCGTGTCTCTCATTCCCCATAAGCAGCCATTGGCATGTACATTGAGCACTACTTTTTATTGTTCAACAACGCACAGAAGAAATCTCTCACCGGCACCACCTTGAAGGTCAAAATGTTATACTTGTTACATACTACAATGGCTACGAGGGACGAACGGGTGCCGCTATAAAGAGCTTCGCCCCTAAACTGTTCAGTGATCTAGAGTCCTAAGTACTCTTCTATGGGGGAGCATGCTGCTATCCTAGGGCTGCTTAGGAGAAATTGCTGATGAATTAGAGCACCGTGTACTCTACTATGTGAGAGCGGTAAGCGCTACCTAAAGCGGACTCATCTCTGTATACTGAAAATGATTGATGATGTAGAGTTAAGCCCATGGAGCCAAAATTAAAACTCCTCAGATTCCGGCGCGAACATCGAAGACGGAGCAGAAGTAGGCCTTGCTCGCCAGCGAGGAAACGGAGGCCCAACTGGCGCTCCTGGATTAGGCGCAGTGGGCTGCTGAGGCCAGTGGAGTCTTTTAAAGACCATAGTCATTCTTGGGGACCTTCGACGCGAAAATTTTGGTCTGTCTGTCTGTTTGTCTGTACAATTGTCTTTTTGTCCACTCTTAACGGCACCGGGTGCTTGACACGGCTGACCCCATCCGCAGCGCCCACCAATGTTGCTCAAAATTTAGCGTTCATACTTGTACAATTGTCAATTAAAAAGCAATTATTGCGCACGTTTGTGGCATCATAACAACATGTATTTATTCTGCATGTGCGTATTTTACTAGAAAAGGCATACATAAGTAATTTTAAGGACCGTAGCGCTTATCACGGGGCGCTGACCATGCAACACTTGCACAAAAAGGCGAGTGTTTCCAACGCTTTGCTAAGACGACTTGGTGGTGACACCTACCCGTCACCTTGTGTTCTACACCTAATTGCCTCTGAGACGGGTGCGCACACCCGTTTCAGGGCCATTGGATTGGATAAACTTTTATTTGGTCCTCCAAAACACAGACCGCTGTGTTGCGGGCAGCTCTCACGTGACATGTGCTTCATTTTCTAAGAAAACTGCCAGATGGTGCTCATGTCTCACATGTGACGTGACTTGATGCGCTCATTCACTTCCGCTGTACACTCCAAGGACTCTAACGCAGCGCCTCCAGAATACCACTCACCAATTTTCTTGCACAGAACATCAAATATATGTCTTGTCCTCTCTATCCACACGCAAGACTATCGTCTTTCGACGACTTTTGCAGATTAACATGCAGATACAGGGTCAATTGTTTCTGTAATTGTTTCTGTAATGTCAATTGTTTCTGCTTCCTTGGATGGCACTCCTGCATGAAATGGCTACGTAGGCAAAGTTCAGTGGATGGCCCTTAACTACAATTGACGCAAACGAGACAACATTTCGTCATTGCAGTACATATGCAATGTTTAATAAATTTTATGGACATCACTGCAACTATAATTCACCTTTCACCAACAGTGCACGTGCAAACCGTCCCTTTCCAAAGCATTTCTGAGATTCTGTGGTATGGAATACTTTATTGCCCTACAGAAGGCTAAGTTTGGATTCGTGCTGGGGCCATAACAATGATTCTTCGCTTTCGTTAGGAAGGTGCTGCCGATGTCGGTTTTTCTTAACCGGCTTGCATTTAAATTCTCATTGTATGTTCTCATCGTTCATCGGTGGATATAAACTATATAAACTGTCAAACAATTTTGACATGGAACCGCTTACCGCGGTCCGTGGTATACGGATATATGCCCCACGAGTGTGAGGAAAGGGTTTGATAGTGTACAGCGCAGAATTTTGAAGCTATCCTTTTCAGGATCAGCCAGACATATTGGTGAAATCTCTTGACATCACATACTAATTTAGGTGTACCCGATGGTAAGCAGGCGATCACGAGAACAGCCAATGGTATTCGGATAGATAGATAGATAGATAGATAGATAGATAGATAGATAGATAGATAGATAGATAGATAGATAGATAGATAATATACGCGTTAACCTTAATGAAGCATTAAAAATTATGCCAATATACACCAAAATTATTGCCATTCTTTAAAATACACCTCCATTGCTTGGCGTTTGCATGCAGAAAAGTAGAGTGTGGGCTCATTGGCAATGCTGAACCTTTTTAGGGTGAAAGCTTACACAGTCGAATAAGCGGCGATGCAAAGTTCACAAGATGAGAGGCATGAACGCCACATGAAGCACGTGTAGCGAAGGACAGCTTCGCTTGATAACATCTTCCCTCTCGTACTGAAAATGTTGCAACGCTTTTTATTCTGCTAGGATGTTCAAGCTAGCATCAATATAACGCCGGAAAGGCCCGAAAATCACGAAGCGAGGGGCGACTAGAAAAACAGCTCGTCCTATTCTGACGGGACACTTGAATGTTCTTTGCATGCCACTGGGTATTTCATCTTCTCGAGGCATGTTAACTTTAGTGCAATCAATTGTGCAAATTTCTTCGGAGTGCGCTAGGAAAAAAGTGTTCGACGCTTTGGAGTACGGGTTACTCTACTTTGGGCTGCTGTCTCACTGCATTGAATTTCGACGATTGGGAAACGTGAGTTTTCGAACTATTATACCATTGTGCTCGTGTACAGTTCTCACGCAATCGCCTCGGCGAAGTTTTTCGTGCATTTTATTAGTACGTTAATTGGCTGTAAAAGAACATTGCTTTGTCAATATTTGTTTTTTTTTGCTTTTCTTCTCAGCTTGCAATTAGCGATTCACAAGGAGCAATAAAATTGCCTATTAGAACGTCACCTAAACCAGTAAGCAATTGAGAAAAGTTCAATTGCGCGCCATGTAGGCGCAAGGGCGCGACGTGCTACTGCTTCCGTTTGTGATGTGATATATTTTTTTGTTTGTTGTTAGTTGTCTTTTGCTCATGCATAGGGCGACGGTGGCAACGAGCCGCCGAATACTGCATCCATGGGCTTCTTTGCAAGTTACACTATCAGCTTACATGCGCCTTGACCCTACTACGTCAGAGCAGAATGCCATCCAAATCAGACTGGTCAAAGGATGTGTTTAGAAATAGTGTGTCACAATTTAGAGTAGAAGGATTTCTTGAAGGGCCAGTTGGTACATGATACTGAGGGGAACAGCTCAAACACGGGACGGGGAAAACGCTTGCGTTGAGTGTTCAATCTATTTGCTTCCCGTTTTTGCGCTGTTATCCTTAGTATCAATTTTGAGTACTTGGTACTGTACTATGAGAGAGAAAATAGTTGTCCTGAAAGCCTAACACATGAAGAGAGGCTGTGTGTTTAAAAAAATTGTTTAACAAATTTGAATACTTTGTACTCAACTATGGAAGAGCAGCAAGCCATCCCTTTGTTGTTTAGAGAAATTTATTCTCACAGACAGTGAACATCAATTACAATCCAACAGAACATTGCGACAGAACACAACATCCACAGACACACAAAAAGTTGCTACAAAAATATATGTGTACATATCTAAACAGAACACAACATACACAACTTACCCAACTACACAGGAATTGTTACAAAAACAATACCTACATACGCACAATACATGGTAAACGAAGAACACACAAATGAAATGTAGAGATCTATATGTCAGATATTTACATAGTATTTACAAGGTATTTGTATGAGTACTAAACAAAGATTAACCTACCAATACCAGGCAAGCCTGAAAACAAGCCTTACACGTCTCTCACAGACGAACACGAAACGGCAGGACTAGTGTCGAAGGAATTCCTCCTCGCCCAGAAAGAAGAGTTCCTCCGACAACACAGATAGTATTTCTTTGTACAGTCGCTCCAAAATCGGGAAGAGAGCAAGGCGGCAACAACCTGCTGCAACAGCTTCACAACGGTTACGCCAAAGGCAGTAGGCACCAGCAACAATGAGAAGGCAGGCAAAGCGGCCTCGAGAACAACGTCCAGAAAAAACAAAGCGGTTTACTCCGAGGCCACGAAACCCTGCATGCACAGCTCTCCAGAAAACACGAGCAACGACACATTGCCTTAACACATGCTGATTTGTTTCCCGTAGGGAGAAGTTCGGACATGTTGATGACTGGACCATTCTCCACCTTTGTAGGTGGTCAAGGGTAAGGAGAATGCCCCACCCAGGCCGCCACATGAAGTCTCGGAGGTGGCCAGGTAGAAATGACGCCGTCAGCGTGCTCCAAGACACACGACTAGAGTGGGTTCGGCGTGCTGGAGGAACTAACGGGAGCAACAAAGCGGCTATTGTGTCAATGATAGAATTGTCTAACACATCTAAATCAGGGCAAGTCGACTGAATATGACGAAAAAAACGCGACAGCTGTTGCATAAAACGAAGGAAGTACTAATGATTGTGGGCCCTGATTAAGGCGCACATTAGGCAATAAATACCGAAGGTGAGTGCCCAGAAAATAATATGCAAGAGTTCGCGCGGGGGATTCCTCTCCTTGTACGAGGTGCAACAGGAAGCGCAGGGCCAATAGCCGGCAGCGTATTGATTGTGTTTAGACAAACGTGGTTAATGATTTCGACTATGGGAGAGCCTAAGGCCGTCCCGTGCACCTCATGAGAAAGCGCTTTCAATATTGTTGCGTCTGGCAGAGGAAGGACCTGAGCGATTGTGTGTTTAGAAAGAGTTGTTAACAATTTAGAGTACGATGTACTCAACTATGGGAGAGCAGAAAGCTGTCCCGTTACGCTTGGCTCCTAAATTACGGAGGTCTTCCACCGAGACTTGAGCGATTTAGAAAACCACAACCATGTTTGTGCACTGTGCTATGAGCCGAATTTGTGCAAGTGGTAGCGTTAAGTGGTTTCCCATGGCATCCGCTTTTTCGCTGGCTCTTAGCGGCATATCAGCAACATCTGTTCCCTTTTCTTCGCACTTTCACGTTATGAAAGTTGTAGCAGTAACGAAGGGCTTCGGAAGGTGATACTTTTTGTGCTCTCTGTACCTAATACCACAAAAGAAATAGGAACAATTGGAGGATTATTCGCGAATTCTACTGGAAGATGTATCAGCTTATGCGACAGATTTGGGCCACTTACTATGCTTGCTGTACTTAGAAGCTGCTACTATCCTGTCAGGCACTGATGTTTTCACTTTGCTTGCTAAAAGAGATGTGACGTGCACTTGAACACGACCGAGTTACGAAACGATTACGCGTCTCAAACACAGCATGAAACTATTCGTAAAGGGGACCACTCGCAGTGCTATATTGAATGGATGTGGTGCTGAATGAAGGTTCCAGGTCCAATCAAGCTCGCGCTGGCCATATTCTCATACAAGTGAAATACTGGAGGCCCGCGTGCTTATACTTATGCGCCCATAAACACCCCACAAGATCCAGATTTCCAAAGTCCTTCACGACGTCGTCCATCAAATTCAATCATGCTTTTTGAGTTTAAGATCCCAAGAATAATTGCTACGAAGAAAGTTTGGCAATCCCCCCCCCCGCCCCACAAATGTCACCGCCCAACCACTCCGTACAAATGCTTAACCAGCGAACGTGCAGCTCTGGCTTTTAGTATGGTCCAATCCGACGCTGCACTGAAGCCGTTCACAATTATTGATGACATGTTCATGATTCTTAATTAGGCTAGACACACGTTTGGCATGGGTTTATCAATGCTTATTTCGCGCCACAGATTGTGCCTCGCATGATCACGGTAATAGTGGAGTGTAATGAGTGGTTGAATTCATTTATCAATGCGTCATTCACAGTGGTTTTTCTCGAACCACTGGCGGTTACAGACGTCGCAGTCAAAGCCAAAGTGCCGCGGGAGAAACTATCCCCGCAAGCGGGCGTTCGCGCCAGCGAGCGCCCACCTGAACTTGTCAAGTTTACGCGGTCGTGCCCGCAATGCGCTAGTTAGGCGCGGCGTTGTTGCGTGCGTTTGACACCGCGAGTAAACTGAGTGGCGTCGTTGGCAGGATTCGCCCGCCAACGGTGCTTACATTGTCATTGGTCATTTAGCGCAGCTCGGAAAGGCATACCGTATCATCGGTACACAGTTCCTGCCGGCACTTGGCCTCCCGGACCTGTTTTTATGCCCTCACTGCTCCAGCGGCCCAGCGAATGCGAGCTATCGCGTCCCCTCTGTCAGCCCTCTTTAAGAGTTGTTAGAGGCTTGTCAATTCGCAAGGTCTCAGTAGAAGCTGATGCGTGCGTGCTCGGCTCCCCGGTTGTGACGGAATGTAATTAGTCCTAGCCACGTACAGTTTTCGCGGTAATTACGGGCATTCCAACAGCTGTTGAATAGTGAATGCCGGTGAAGCTCGGCGAGCATTCTGACGACGAGGCACCTCGCGTGCGCTTGGCTTCACTTGTTCGATTGTGGTCGGTGGCGTTCGTTCGACGCCGACGGGCACACCCTTGCTTCTAGGTGCACCGATGTTTTGCGTAGCGCCACTGCTTGGGTTTAGAACGCACGACAGGGGTTCGAACAATGGCAAGTTCAAAAAATTGGCAGATCCCACATAAAGTGGGAACCAAGGATATGCGAAGCACGAATAAAAAAGGGTGCTAGGTCACTTTAAAACCAGCACAACATTAAGAGGCGGATGTAAATAATGTCGTACATGACTTCCATGTCATGATTATAATGTCTGGTCGTTTCATTTACCTTCACGATCTGTTAACGTCACCTGATACAGACTTTAGTACACATGAGCTTGTGAAACGACCATGAGCATGCTCTAAGCGTAGCATGTATTCATGTTTTACATAAAATCCATATCATGGTTGTCACATTGCACGTGTTATTTACATTCATCATCCATTCAAGCCACGTATCACCAACTTTGGTATAGGTGGAACTAGTGAAACGGCCTCGAGAAAACTATGAGCGTAGCATGTAGTCATGCTTTACATGAAACGCATATTATGATTATCAGGTTTGGACGTGTCGTTTACCTTCGTCGTCTATTCACTTACCGTGATACCAAATTTGCTAAATGTGAAGCGAGCGTAATGGCGGCGAGCGCGTCATGAAGGTCCAAATATACCCCGACGCAACGTTGACGCCCTCGCAGGCTAGGCGCAGCCACGCCACGCTAGCAAAACGAGACGCCAGGCGCGACCGGCGCGACCAGCGTCCGTCGGCGCGGCCCGGTGGCAATCAGCGCGAAATAAGACATGCTGCATTTTGCGCTGACGACGTTACATAACAGCACCGCGTCTGCCTCTCTTCGTGATGGAGGGACGCAGCGCAGCACGTGCCTGCGCGTATTTTGAATGCAGATCCACATTGAAGGTCAGTAGGCAGACCTACTCATCTCTACTAGGGGGTTATTGGTGCCTGGCATGGAATCGCTGGCGTGACGCGATAAAACGAACGGCGGCGCGAATGCGCACCGGCTTACGTCGAAGTGTATTGGCACCTTGAGTGTGGCGTGTATTATCGTTCTTACATGAGATGCATCTCATGATTATCACGTTTGCACCAATCACATGCCTTCGTCATCCATTGACGTCACGTGATACCAAATTTGGCATATGTGAAAGTGGCGAAACGACCGCGAGCGCATCACGAGTATCGGGCGTAGTGATGACATGACAGGCATGTCATGATAATCATGTTTGGACGTGTCATTTACCTATTCCGTCCACTGGCATCCGGTAATGCCGACTTTGGTATATGTAAAGCTAGCGAAACGTCCTCGAGCACATTATGAGCATAAAATGTAGTGATGCTACATGACACGCATCTCATAATTATCATGTTTGCACCAGTCACATACTTTCGTCATCCATTCGCGGCCCGTAATACCGAATGTGGTTCATGTGAAGCTAGCGAAACGTCCGCGAGCGCATCACGAGCATGGCATGTAGTCATGTTGTTACATGACACGCATCTCATGATTATCATGTTTGCACCAGTCACATATCTTGGTCATCCAATCACGATTCACGTCCCGTAATACAAGATTCGGCATATGCAAAGCTAGCGAAACGGTGGCGAGCACATCGTGAGCATGGCATGTAGTCCTGTTGTTACATGACACGCATGTCATGATTTCGATGTTAGGGTATGTTGCTTGTGTTCACCTTTCAGTCATGTCATACCACACCAGCTTTGCAACATATCATATGAGTGAAACCACCGCAGGAGCAGCACCACCACCCTATCGGAAAAATTGCCATGGTGGATACTGGAAAACATGGTGGGCGTAGTGGAAATAATAGTGGCCATGGTGGAAATAATAGTGGGCATGGTGGAAATTATGATGGCTATGGTGGGACGTAGTGGAAAATATGGTGGTTATGCCGGGACATACTGGGTGGTATGTTGTACAGATAATGGGTAAAGTGGAAATGACGGTGGAAAGCAGAGGCTAGATAGTGGGCAATAATGGGAAACTCTGCCCACCATTGCGATAATGCTGGGAAGCCCTAAGCATATGGTGGGTGGTGCTTATTATGGTGGGCTACATGGTGTACCAAGCTGAGAAACTCTTCCACCATTGCGATAATGCTGGGAAGCACTAAGCAGATGATGGGTGCTGCTTGTTATGGTGGGCCACATGGTGTACCAAGCTGAGAAGCTCTGCCCACCATCGCGATAATGCTGGGAAGCAGTAAGCAGATGATGGGTGGGCTTATAATGGCGGGCAATTTATATAGTGTACCAAGCTGGGATCTGTACACTACATGTTCTACCACCATGATTTCCACCAAAGGTTAGGCCTACTGACCGAGCCCGTACAATTTTGTTATCCGTGCTTCTGGGTTTCAGAATACACGATTACGACGATTAGGTATGACAATACAGCGCAGCCATATTGGTCAATTAACCTAAATGAAGCATTTTTCATTGCGCATGGTGTCCGCTCAAGAAGCAACAAACATCGATGCGACGCGATTAAAGCACTCTCAGAGAACGTAATTAATTAAGTGTCTTCTCACCGACAGCCGCCGGTCGCACTCGCCGGCACTTCTCTAGCTTTTGTACGAGAACTCAGACGTGGCAATTCGTGTGCTTGGTGAACCAATATGATAGCGTAATGTTTCCGGCACACTGCATTCGTTTTGGCCAAGCCGTTATGTAGTTGGTGCTTTAGCGAAACAGCTACAGCATTGCGCTGGCACTACCGCCCTCTACATTGCGCGAAAAGCATCTCAATTCTCAATCAAATAAATTAGGCGGGCGTATCTATGGAATGAGCCTAGAAGCGTCATAAAGCGTGAACAGATGTCGCCCTTTAGAACGAGCGCGAAACGGATAATAAACTTGGCAGACCCCGCCGGTAAACTATTCCTGCTCCCCAGTCCACTTGGTTTTTTTTTCTTGAAGTTGTGAACTGTAAAAAAAAAAATAGCACTAGTGCCATGAACATAGTGGCAATCGTTACAGGCCGCAGTTGCTTGTGTTTAATAAATGTGCAATTTTTAGTAGCAGGTGTAGATCTTGTCTATGTTGTGTACACGACAAACATAACTTAAGTTGAACCTTAAGTTTGTATGCCAAGTATTCAGCACACTTTCATGTTGGTGTGGCGCAGTGGTTAGCGTCTTCGAATGGGAATCCGCAGGTTGCACATTCGATCCTCCATGGCGCCTTGTTTTTTTTTTACGGGACGGGTGTTTTTTTATACCGTTTTTATAGAATTCTTTTTTATTTTTTGTGGCAGCACGTCATGGTGATTTTGACGTCATTTCGCGCTCAAGTGTTGCCGGCACTGCAGCACCCACCATACCCATCATGTGCCATGGTGGGCGTTTCCCACCATTCACCCACTACATTAATCCACTATAATGGTGGGTGGTGGTTTCCACTATGCCCACCATTCGTTTTTTTCCGATAGGGCATGACATGTATACCATGACATTTATCACATAAATGTCACGATTTCCATGTTACTAGTAGGCAGGTATGTTTTTCACACAGTCGTGCCGTATCCTACCTAGTTTGGTGTCGATACCATTATCCAAACGCCCAGGAGAGCTAAAAGTGGTAGTCGGATAGATAGATAGATAGATAGATAGATAGATAGATAGATAGATAGATAGATAGATAGATAGATAGATAGATAGATAGATAGATAGATAGATAGATAGATAGATAGATAGATAGATAGATAGATACGCTCAATGCCGCCGAAGTTCGCCAAGAAATGCTTGGCATTTAAAAGCAACTGAGCCATTAGGTAGCGTGGCGTGGTGCGGCTGGACGTTTCATACACGCGACGATACTTATGCATGATAGGACAAGAGCAAAATCCTATCTGCAACTTGTGTAACACGCCATAACCTATTAATCACATTCTGTGTTTGTGCCCTTTATACGCAGTTGAAAGACAATCTCTTAAGTGCCTGACGGATGACCTAGACTGCCGACCCTTTTCGGAAGAGAAACTTTTAGGTGCTTGGGAACGTTTGGATCACGCTTAACGCAATTTAACGGGCCAGCTCGCATTTCTAAGCAAGACAGGTTTAGATTCCCGTCTTTAGAGAATCTGATAATCTAAAGACTTTTGGGCATGTACAACACTGAACGAGACATTCTGTGCAGTCACTCATTGTGCTATACCACAATCTCCCCTCATCATACCCTCCTCTTTCTTTCCCCTTTCCTCTTACCCCTGTGTGGAGTAGCAGGCCAGAACCCCGCCTTCAAGGCCGACCTCTCCTCCTTCTTTTCATTAAACACCTTCTTCTTATTATTATTAGGCCCCAATAAGTTACACATAGCGAAAGAGTGATGACACCTACTGCATAAAGACTGTGAGGTCATGTTAAAGACAGTTCGCGTTAGCACGTGGCTGATGGTCTGAGATTGGTCATGAAATGAGCCAGGAATATTGAAACATCGTGTAACTCACGCTTTTTACATTGATCAGATTGAAAACGCCGCCAACCTGTTGTTTCAAACTACAGTGTGAGATTGCACGACGTGTCTGTCTCAGTAAGGGCATCCCGAATCCACGTTTCTTCATACAGGGTTAAGACAAGCGTCCCCTGTTTGAACCAGTACGGAAACGCTGCAGCTTAAAAGCCATACTAATAGCCACAATATGCTGGTGCACATAAGGAATGTCTCCAACATCTGCATTGAGTGGTGACACAAACTAGGCGCTCCGATTTGAAGGAAGACAACTAGAAATCAGTGCCACCACATCCAGTAGTGGAGAGGGGACACCTTTCGTGCGTAGGAGACCCTCCTTGCGGCCGGTCAATCACGCGAGCACCACCTCACTTTCAAGTAACATGCAAGCATTACGATAGACAAGCGCAAGAAACTGCAGAAATAAACTCAGCGATTATATTGTCAGCGCCTAGTGCAAGGCCCGTTTGCGGGTTCCGAACCAACACGCTGGTTTTGTCGGAGTTGTTGACATCCTAAATCTTGCCTATATATACAGTCGCAAGCAAGCTTATCACTACGAAGCGTGTTCTGAAACAGGTATTCTTCGATTGTTGCTAGCACCGCGTAGCTCTGAGTTCTGTGGCGAATATGTTACGCATGCATGCCGACATAGTATCCGAGCCTACCCGAGGTATTATCACGGCAACAGCGCCAAATGTTTTGCGGCTAGCATCGTCGAATATAGTTTAGGTCACGCGTCAGAGCGTCTCTGTTGAGCGTGCTTACAACTCTACCGTCGATCATCGCGATATACAGCTTCACTCTACAATTTACTATAGGCATGCAGACTTAGATTTAAGTACAGAAAGAACATCAGATGGAGAACATTTTCGCAGTCCTCCACTACGGTATCCCTCATATTCATGTCATAGTTCTAGGTCGTCATAACTCACCAACTATTTCTACGCCAAAACATTGGAACATCAAAAAAAAAATTGGCAGATCCCACGTATAGTGGGAATCGCTGATATGCGAAGCACGAATGAGGAAGGTTGATATGTCACTTTAAAATCAGCACATTAATACAAGGTGGAGGTAAATTATGCTGTACATAACTTTCATGTCATGATTACCACGTTTAGATGTGTCATTTACCTTCGTCATCTATACACGTCACCTGATACCAAATTTGGGAAATGTGCAGCTAGAGAAACGGCTGCGAGCACGCTATGAGCGTAGCATGTAGTCATGTTTTACATGACAGGAATATTGTGATTATCATGTTTGGACGTAGCACATACCTTCGTTGTCCCTTCATGTCCCGTAATACTAAATTTGGTATATATGAAGCAAGCGAAACGGTGGCGAGCGCTCGTAACGCTGACGCGTGCGCACGCTGGGCTCAGCGACACTACTCTAGCGAACCGCGACCATGGCCGCCCGTGGTCTGACGCTAGGCGCAACCAGCGTCTGTCGGCGAGGCCCGGCGGCAACCGGCGAAAAATGCGACATGCTGCGTTTCGCGCTGATGACATTACTTAGACAGCACCGCGTCTGCTTAGCTTCGTGACGGAAGAACGCCGCGTGCACTCAAACGCGCATGCGTCAAAGCAACGCCTGGCGCGGCCTCGTCAGCGTGACGCGACGACATGAACGCCAAAGCACACGCGCGCCGGGTCACGACGAAGTGTTTTGGTGCCTTGAGTGTGGCACCTAGACATGTTCTTACGTGACATGATTATCATGTTTGTACCAGGCACATACCTTCGCCATCCTTTTACGGGACGTTATACCTAATTCGGCATATGTGAAGCTAGCGAAACGGCCGCGAGTGCATCATGAGTGTGGCATGTAGTCATGTTGTTACATGAAACGCATCTCATGGTTTTCATGTTAGCACCAGTCACATACCTTCGTCATCCATTCACGTCCCGTAATACCAAATTTGGTGTAAGCGAAGCTATCGAAACGGCCGCGAGTGCATCATGAGCGTTGCAAGCAGTCATGTTCTTACATAACACGCATCTTATGGTTATGTTAGCACCAGTCACATACTTTCGTCAACCATTCACGTCCCGTCTTACTGAATTAGGTACATGCGAAGCTGGCGAAACGGCCGCGAGCGCATTATGAGCGTTGCATGTAGTCATGTTGTTACATGACACGCATCTCAGTAGCCTTGTTGTTTGTCACACTTCCAACGCGGATACGAGAACCACGCAGAACAAAGCACGGCTGGGGTATAGAGGGGCGGCACGCGCGCACTGCGCAAGCCGCTCCTCTATTCCAGCCGTGAACAAAGTTCGTGGATGTGGATCGCTCCACCAGATGCCACAAAGATCTCAGCTGCTCAGAAGAAAACTGTGCTGCTCGGAAGAAACCAGAGAGAGAGAGAGAATAAACATTTATTATTAACAAATGCACACTGAGCCGCCTTTGGGTGGGGCCCTCAGACCAGGGCTTCATTGCCTTGCGCGACCCCGCGAGCCCGCTGGACCAGCTGCTGCGGTTCCTGCCGGCGTAAGCTGAGCAGTGCAGACTCCCAAGAGGAAGGGGTGGGATTGGGAATGGGAGGAACGCCATGTGGGGCAGAGCATTCCCACGTGGAGTGGTACACCGTCGGTACGGATCCACAGAAGGGGCAGTAGGAGGGGTAGAGAGTCGGATGAAAGCGATTTAGCATATAAAGGCAAGGAAATGAATTGGTCTGTAGTTGTCGCCAAGCGACAGCATCTGCTCTGTTAAGTGAAGGATGAGGGGGAGGATATGTATAACGGCTCTGTCGGTAGTACTCCACCGTAGCGTTGTAGTTTAGTGGTTCTGACGATGCGTCGTCTGGATTGGACAGCTCTTCCAATGGAGCCCGGCCGGTCAGCTCTCGGGCAACCGCATGAACACGTTCATTACCATGGAGAGAGGCGTGTCCAGGAGTCCAGACGATACGCACAGGACGTAATGTAGACGGTGAGACAGAAGAGAGGATAATGTGTGTATGTGCAGCCACAAGTCCTTGAGCGAAAGCACGGCAAGCAGCTTGTGAATCTGTTACACTAGTGACAGGGGAGTCATGTGACAGTGTCGTAGCCTGAACAATTGACCATTTGCGGAAAAGTGAGCGCCCCCTCTCGTGTAGACAGGAAAGCTTCGCTTTTGCTTGGAAAACATCTTCGTCAACTAACACGTAACCTTGACGGTTCGCCAGGCTCATTACGCCTGCTCTTTTCAGAAGAACATTATGTTATACACTTGAAGTTGAACCTTGAAATGTCTGTCGATTAACTATAGGTTCAGTGAGGACGGCTTGTGCACCGTCTGTGAGGTACGGTGTTTGCGTGAAAACGGCAGTGTTCGCCGTTACTACGGGTCATATTGATGGAACGCCAGGCTGATGTTTTCCAACCAAAACAAAAACGCCTGTACAGGAACGCTACATGTGCGGTTACTGCTCATGCGCAGTGGTTTTCCCGCAAATGGTCAATTGCCAGAGCAAGAGCTCCCTTCTCTGCCAGACCACTGTCTGTAGTGCGAAGTGTGGCAGACGCCACAAGGGCGTCTGGGTCATCTGTCACGGCTAAACACATGGCTGACTTCTCTGGGTAGCGTGCTGCGTCAGTGTAAAGTACTTGTAGGTCCGAAGTATCATCACCAAAGACGTGTGTCCTAGCCTGAACTCGGGCACGTCGACGACCGGCGTGGCGGGAGGGATTCATATTGCGTGGAATCGGAGGCACTTTGAGGAGTGCGTGGACAGTAGAAGCAAGTTTATGTCGCGGTGCTTGTGCGGGTTTTTGAGGAATCGGGTAGCCAAGACGAGACAGGATGGCGCAGCCCTGACGGGTCTGCCTGAGCCGTTGGAGCTGACTGCTGTGCTGGGCCTCGATGAGTTCGGTTATGGTGTTGTGGACTCCTAATTGAAGGAGGCGTTGTGTAGGTGCGTGTGGAGGCAAGCCAATAGCCGCCTTCACAGCTGTCCGTAGAAGGATGTCCATCTTTTTTATTTGAGCTAGCGTGAGATTGTGAAAGGGAAGATGATAGGTGAGCCGACTAACTATGAGTGCTTGTACTAAGCAGAGGACATCCTTCTCACAGAGGCCTCTCCTGCGATTGGTGATGCGTTGGATCATGTGTGTAATTTGAGTTATCTGCTGAGCCAGAAGGTGTGTAGTGTGCGAGGCCTTGCCGTCGGACTGAAGGTAGAGGCCTAAAATGCGAATTCGTGGTACCAGAGGGATAGGATGGCCATCAAGAAACAGCGAAATGTCAGGAGAATCAGCGGTTTTGCGGCGCCGCTTGTATACCAATAACAACTCCGACTTATTCACTGAGCACGTAAGCCTGCCGGCAGCAGCATAGTCTTGTACCACAGACACAGCTTCCTGTAGGGCGTCCTGAATGGTTCCGTCTGATCCTTTGGTTGCCCAAATTGTAATGTCATCTGCATAGATGGCATGCTGGATGTTGGGAACCTGTTGTAATAGGGAAGGGAGTTCAGCCATAGCCACGTTGAACAAAGTGAGCGAGAGAACTGAGCCCTGTGGTGTTCCTCTGCCTGCGAGACGAATGACGTTCGAACGGAGGTCTCCAATCCCAATAGTGGCCGTGCGGTCAGAAAGAAAGGGCCTGACTTAATTGTAGATACGTGAGTCACACTAAGATGAAGCGATATTGTCAAGAATAAGGTCGTGGGAGACGTTGTCAAAAGCACCCTTCAGATCCAGGGCTTGGTTTGAAGTGGGGCTATTTAACACGTCCTCCTTAAGCTGTATTAATACGTCCTGTGTAGAGATACCAGGACGGTAGTCGAATAGTGTATCAGGAAAAAAAGTGAATGTCTTCGAAAAATGGTTGCAGTCGAGAGAGGACAACGCGTTCAAAGTTTAGCTTCACATAAAGTTAAGGATATAGGACGAAGATTCTGGAGGGATAGTGCCTTGCCAGGCTTTGGAATAAGTATGATTTCTGCGTGTCGCTACTCCTGTGGTAGCGTGCCGTTTTTCCAATGTTTGTTGTAAAAAGCGGTTAAATATTCGATGGACTGCTCATCTAAATTACGCAGAAGTGTGCACGTAATCCCGTCTGTACCGGGTGCTGTGTTGCGCTTAATGCTTTGCAAAGCTGCCCTAACCTCTGCTTCTGTAATGTCCTCATCTAGAGGCGTATCATGTACGTGTGGATAATCACTGTAGGCGGGACGGGGGCCCGTGGATACATAGTGTTGATTTAAGGTGTGCAGCAGAGTGTTATCGTCGAGTCCTGATTTGTGGAGAATGGTGCGGATGGCGTTAGCAGTGTGTGATTTTGTCTGCGTGTGATTTAAAAGAGCACGGAGTATACGCCACGTTCTAGGTGTACTTAGTGAGCCGTTGAGTCGATCATAGAAGTTATGCCAATTGTTGCTGGTGAGGATGTTCGCATAGTCATGTGCCTCAGTAGCTAGTTTGGCGTTTCGGAGATGAAGTTTTCGGTTATGTTTCTGTCACCACCACCGCCATCTCAAGGCTCTGTGGGCATCCCAGAGATGTAGCAGATGCCGCTCCACATCCGGCGATTCTGTCGTCGCAGCGAGGTGTTTGGTAGCTCTTTGAAAATTGGAGTGAAGTTGTAATATCCAAGCTTCTAGGGAAGGAGAATCCTGATGGGTAATTGTACGATTACGCCTAAATGCATCCCCATTCGTTAGTTTTATGACGCGCTCTGGGGCACGCGTGGCTGCTACTTGGAGCTCTGTAGTGAGTATATGGTGATGACTGCCTAGATTCACCATGAGGTTGCACCAGGAATGGTAACTAACGCCCTTGACTATCGTGAGGTCGGGGCATGTGTCCCTGCTCACACTATTACCTAGGCGAGTGGGTTGATCAGGTTCTGTCAGCAGGGTCATGCGATGAATCGCGAGAACCTGTGCGAGTCGTCGGCCTTTAGGCGTTTAAGCGTTTTAGGTGGGTACCGCTTTGCTGGCCATGATTATGCGTTGTCCCGTCCGTGTACCAGCCTTGAGATCCCGGCTGGCCAGTGAAACCACTCCGCGATGACGAGTTTCCTCGCTTGGGCCCCGACTTATCCCTGGAATGGCTCCTTTGCCTGGCTGCACTCCCGGACGCACTGCTCTGCCGTCCGGGGCTGGGAGATGGTGACTGGGCCTTCTTGGTGGGAGTAGCTGACCGGGGTGGTTTGCGTCGGTTGACTGGTGGCAAAAGCCGCTTTGGGCATGGTTTGGCAGCCGTCGGGTGGTCGCCACCACAAAGCATGCAAGAAGGGCGGCACTCGGGGTTGTTGGGTGATGATGAATCCCCGCACACTCGACATTTCGGTGTGTCAGGAGGCTGTGCGCACACATCCTCACGGTGTCCAGTTTTGTTGCACTTTCTACTGTGGGGAATAGTCCGTTGGTAGAGGTAGCAGCCAAGAGCCTGTCCGCACGCGTTCACGAAGAAAGGGACTCGCTTGCCACAAAATGTGAGCACCATTGCTCCGGAGTTGCCGAGGCGTCTGCACGTAAGGACCTCGTAGCCCGGTACTTCAACTTCTGTCAGGAAGTCGTCTGGTGTGGTTTCATGGCCTATTCCGTTGACCACCCCTTTGCACGAATTATCAGGCGCAATACCATAAGAGGTGATGTCGTAGGTTGCGGCGTGCACTGTAATTTTGGTGATTTGTCCAAGTGCCATGGCGATGTGTTCAGATGAGGGGCTTATTGTTAGCACATTTTGATTTTAGTCAACTCGAAGCTTGATATCAGGCTTTTCACTGCGTATATTTGCTGCATGAACTACGGCGAGAAGTAATGTCTTGGGGCTAACCTTGCTCAGATTTAATCCACCATGGGGACGGATTGCTAGCTTGTAGTCCTCGGCAGGGAGCGGTGGGAGTCTTGGTAGACGCGTCTTAGGCCGGCTCTGGCGTAGAGCGGGCTCAGACGGCGTGCTGGGCAGCTGTTGAGTCGGTATGGTATGGGGTTGCAGCTATCGGCGTTTGTTCGCTCTCATGGTAACAGTGATCCATGGATTTGCGTTGCGCTCATCGCTTACCTGCGTATCGGCGTCTTGACTGGTATGCGTATCCATCATGTGGTCCGTGGAGCGAGAGGGCAATGAGTGCTTCTCGTCGGCTGCGACGCTCCCAGAGACGTTCGCCATCCGCTGTAGAGCGGGGCGGCGTTCTGTCCAAGCCGCGTCTCCAGCTTGTTAGGGTTAGCGAGGTGGACCTCTTCAAGAACTTTCGAAAGCGTTAAAACGTTTAAAAGCGCACTCACAGGCTGAAGTCCGTGAGTGCGCTTGCAAATGCAGCCGCCGCATAGGTGCGGCGGCTGCATTTCCGATGGAGGCGGAAATGTTGTAGGCCCGTGTGCTCAGATTTGGGTGCACGTTAAAGAACCCCAGGTGGTCGAAATTTCCGGAGCCCTCCACTACGGCGTCTCTCATAATCATATGGTGGTTTTGGGACGTTAAACCCCACATATCAATCAATCAATCGAAGTCCGGTATAGGCTTGACAGTGATGATGCCAGGAACAAGTTACTATTGTTGCAACAGGTCGCCAGGAAGAAATTCTTCTTGAAAAGGAACCTGAGCCGGAGCCCATGTGATTCGCGTCCGTCGCATGCTCTCGCTACTCGGCGACCTTCCCAAGAAACCAGGGGCCAGATTCACAAAACTCACTTACGAAAACATTTTTGCGCAAGAGAAATTTTGTTGCGTAAGTCGATTCACGAAACGAAAAAGCGTCGTAAGAGGCCATCGTTGTCACATCGGCCGCTGCAAATAAAGCGCGCTGTGACTGCCCGGGAACATGTCAGCGATGGCGATGCAGTTGCTATATTTGCTTACGTCACTGAAAAGTGCTCGTAAATAGATTCACGAAGCGAAATTGTGCGTAAAAACAGCATGGCTGAAAAAAAATCCTAAGAGTGGTCCGGACCACTCTTAGGAACAATGTGGCTACTTAGAACCTGCTGCCGCGGCAGTATACTTTGGGGCCCTGGCTGGTTTTGAGTTAATTCACGCCCATTAAGGGCTGCCTGATGACTGCTGGTGCGTTTTTATTTCTTTCGGCGCTTTGACCTTCGCGTGTTGTTTCCCTTGTACGCAGTGGATGGTGTTGACAACCACCATCGTCCAATAAGTTCGATGTCACAGTAATTGAAGAAATCTATTGGGCGTCAATGGCATAAAACTACGCATGTAAAGACTTGTGGTTGGATGAAAACCAATGTGATACGTGAATGGTCGGTGCATTCGAACGCGGCAAGGCATAGGATCAACCTTATCTGTTATGTTGTTGTGTTGCGCCCTATCTCATCCAATTAAAAATGCGACTCGAGATTCTTGCCTCATTGGTGGAAATTACCACCAAAGAGGTTAATGGGAGCACATTCTTTGCACGCTATTGGAAATAAAATGGAGAAGTTTCAGTGAGTGGTTCATAAAGTTTGTGCTCTTGTGTACTTTCATTGGCTCTAACTGTTCAATGGTTGCAATCTCTGAAATACCGCTGTCGATACACTTTGGGACGATCTGGAACAAAGCGTACTTTGTAAACCAAAGCGTATTAGGGGTGCGCGTGATTACGCATGGAACTACAAAAAAATGATGCATCTTCACCCTCACTGTTCAGACACCGATATGGACCATGATAATATGGCAAGCAATCGGAATGAAATGACCCTAGTAACTTTATATGACACCGAAAATATGCGAACCCTCACGATTCTGGAGCAAACCTCAGCTGAATTCATCCTTGCGTCAATTACCAGCCATTTAACTTGGCGCACGAACATCATTCAAAGGTAGAGCGAGCCACTGACATGTATTTTGTGCGACGCAGCGACCACTTGACCTGAGAATAATAGCGTTGCGAGTGAATCCCCTGTCGCATGCTCTGATCAAAGCAGACGACAAACGCGAGCAGACGACGGCTTGGCCAACAGGCACAGATTGTGATTGGTTGTGAAGCAATACCCTCTACATCAGCTTACTTCGTGACGTTGCCAAAACACTTCTTTCACCTGACACGCCTGTCCTGTTCATCATATCACCCCCCTCACTCATAAGAGAAATTTTTTTCACGCCGTGAAAATAGTGCAAGTACTTTCTAAGACCTCTCTTACGTGTGGTGCAGTTGTCGAAAACAACATGGCGTCATAAACAGCATATCGATCGGTGCGAGTTTCAGCAAATGCTTCTCGCACGAGTTACTTCAGCGTTTGACCGGATGTGTTGTGATTACAGTAGCTCTTTCGGTGCGTTTAAGCAGTGCGGAAAGCTGTGGCAGTGCAATGGTGTACGGTGAAGCGCAGCAAAGCCTGTGCGTCGGTGTGGTTATCAAGCGGGGATCGGCGTCGATGTATCGACGGCAACTAGCACTCGAGAAGCCTGAAATGTGTGTTTGTGTGCCGGTAACAGTTCGTTCGCTTGACTTTCCAGTCTCTCAGTTGGGTGCTGTGCGACATTTCGGATTGACAGCGTTTTGATACGTTAGTTGAGTGACCCCAAGTACGTACGGAAACGCATGAACTACGCGCTGGGTTCTTGCTTCGCCACTAGTTAGCCCGTATGCTTCCATTTACTTGAGAGCAATGTACTGTTCGGGAGTGAAACGATGTTCGTTGTGAACAGTAGTGCTGTGTTGACGTTCCAAGACTTATGAACAAGCTGTGCTCGTGTGACCTAAAATTGAAACATAGCGTTGATAACTGTTTTGCCCTGCGGAGTTGTGGTGGGGCAGCTTGGCGCTTTTGTTTATTAAGTCATCACTTCTCCTTTTTGTGATAACCATAGTCCTAGCGCTGTGATCTGATCAACCAAAACTGCGAGATGCTACATTCTGTTGTGGATCATGTTACTTTAAGAGCGCGCCTAGACTGTTCTTCGGTAACAACTTGAGAGTTCTGTGTTGCAGCGAGAGCCCGTGAACGTCAAGCTTCCCTTCGGCCCCCAGAAAAAGCAAAGATTTCACCGGTGCCATGCTTTGGATGCAGTTGTAGGCCAATATCGCCTAACTACCAGTTTCCTAGTTCGTCTGGCCATCATTTTGCACGGCACTAAAGCCTTGACAACAGCCGGTCATGGCCAGTTCTTACACTTTATCAATGGACGTGCACGCCTGGCCAGCCCTTCATTGCTGTCATTGGCAGCTTCCAGTCGGCAGATGCCCTTCGCCTGTTGGCCGTACTTGGTTCCTCATGACACCAACGGCTACTAAATGCTGCCATCGGTGAGTTCACCTTGCAGAACTAAATTTCACCGGTACTATAATTCACGCTGTTCTATAACGTGTGCAAGTTTCTAAGCCCATCATATGTAATGTTTCTCTATGGTAAGTTGAAGCATGAAACATTTACTACTCCTGGTTTGTACATACATATATTATGGAGCAAATACATAAAAAGTTTTTTGTGATTTGATACAAATAAGCTCTTGTTTGATAGTGAGGTTGGGCCTGTCGATTGACCACGTTTGATAGTTGGAAAGTTAATGTGAACTTATTTTTCAGGAGCCAGGTTGCACTTAAAAAATTTATGTTATATTGGAAAATTAGTTCTATAGACGATTACCACTGTAGTAGTACTATACCTCAGTAGGACATATATATTGCGGTATGTAAATTTTACATGAGGCTTCAGTTTATTTCAAAGTGATTATAGCAGATTTTGGTCACTTTAACGAAGTGATAGCTTCCTCAAATAGGTATTAGAAGTGAGTGCTTTTAATGATTGTTTTTAAATATCTCGTTTTTGGCTCTTCACAGATCGCAGAGATTGGTTTGTTAAGGTCCTGTGATGCATCGGTTGCACATTCTGGCACATCAATCCTCATCATTACCTGGGGCACCTGTACAAAAATAGGAAGGACACGTTCTCCCTAACTATGCAAGCCTATGTCACTGCTGGGACTGTTATCATTCAGCGGATGTGGCGTGGAAGCATGCATGGCAGCCTCATCTAAAAGGACTGCGATCTGCTTGGAAGCTTCGAGGGCACAAAGCTGCCTAACGGCTGGCTGCAAGGTTAGTTTTTCTTTAATACATACGATTACGTGAACACCACTTACTGTGCACAAATTGAAAAGCCAAGCTTGGTTGCTTTCAGTGGATACCTGTAATATTCTTACACATAATTCTTATTCAACATTTATAGAACTAAATTGCAAGATAATTGAGAATGCTGAAAGCTGAAAGCCTGCCGCTTATGAATGAAACTCCAATAATCTGAGACTCAAAAGCTTGTGCTTTGAAACGAGCACAAATACTTTGATTCCTCATTGAGCTCTCGAGCTTGTCACTCCCTCTGTGGATCAAGTGCTCTGGAAGGAAATAGCAAGTGGGTGAAAATTGCCTGGCTGTTCACAACTTGCAAGGAGAAAGACCTATTGAAGAAGCCCCAGATGACATAGGGCCAGTAACTGCATCTTTTACCTAATGTAGTTTTTTCTCTCTCAGTGCTGTTGCTTGTGTTTCAGCCGAACATGTTCACCACGATTTCATAGTGATGTATATTCTTCCACAAATTGTACCTGACCCAAGTATGCATTGTTGATCTCTAAAGGTGACGTTCAGTGTGTTTCAAAGCCATGGCTTCTCATTTCTCTGTCTGTGGCTAGCCTATTTCAGCAGCAGAGCGATGCAGCTAGCACACATGCAATCCAAGTCATGGAGCGCTCCTTTTGTGTTCTGTGCAGGACGCAGCATATCCATCCGGCAAGACACTGGTATCAACAATAATGGTGAGTGTTGGTGGCACCTGTAGGAGCCCGTTGTGTTTGTTGCGTATGATTATTTCCCCTGATGAAGTGCATTTTTGAAAGGTTTTCTTCATTTAGAATAATAGATGTCAGCAACAAGCACACTCATAATCCCCAAGTTCTTTGTGGCTTCTAGACTGCCCGTTTGCTTCTATATGCGGTATGGTGAGCTGGCTATGTTAGACAGCCTTAAAGTTATGAACGTTGGCTGTTGTGTTGTAATGCAGTCTAATTTGTGTTTCTTAGTGAACTTATTTGTGGTCTGCTTCTCACACATATTGTAAAGTCAAAATAGAAGAAACTTCATTGGCTTTTTATGTCTGGCAGAAATTCGATGCCTTCATCTATAACATTGTAGTTTTGCTCTTGTATCATATTAAATATATTTTCAGTCTTCACTGTTTGCGTGTGTGTGTGTTGAGGCTTGTCATTGGCTTCTGAAAATACAATATCTGTAAATATGAGCACATAATTGACAACTATACACTCTTGCATGTAGCATGATTGTAACAATGATCTGTATTTTTCTAAGTTCCAGCAGTAACAAGGGGTTCGGTGCTCCACGGTCATGTACAGTGTATCAAGAACAGAGCACAGAAGACCTGCAAGTATAAAGGGACTGCCAGTGACTGTTCTCCTGCTCAAAGTTTACAACAGCAGAAAGAGCACATTGTGATGTCAGGAGCAGCTGCTGCTTAACTTCTTAGCAGTGCAGTATTCAGCAGTTCATTTGTTTGCGCTCAAAATTATTTAAATTTTGCATGGAAGATACCAGACTATGACACTAATTTAAAGGCTGCTGTAGTGTTAGTGGGCAAATATCTTTGAGCTGAAGTTTTTAACATGTGTGTTAAGTGCCTGCGTGCCTCTACATTTACATGCCAAAAATCACAGCATCCATGGTCGCCAATGGTAACTGTGTTTGCATTCTTTGTAGTACAAGAAGTAAAGCCATGGATGCAGTAATCGTGTACTTAGTCGATGTAATCCTTCAGTGTACACTCATTTGTATAGCACCAATGATGCCATGAGTGTATAAGCTCTGGGAAGTGAATCTATGTCAAGTATTTTATTTGGAAGGAAGAGGATCATCACTACTCCTAGTATATCTTAACAGTAGATTTTAGTGCTTGGGTATTATGTCACTGCCTGTCCGTCCTTCAACAGTCTACTTATCTACTGTGTAAGTGTAACTTTTTAAATGTATACTTTGCTCGGATAGGTTTGTTCATAATGTAATGCAAGTGACTTATCATCTATGCAGCTCTACTCAGACTAGAAATAAAAGTATTAATTTTTATTTGTAGCTATAGCATGCATTCACTTGTGTTTTTCTAGGTGTCTGTACAATTGTTTAGCCCTAAAAAAGTGCTGGTATACTCTAATATTGAATCTGGCATCTTAAAATAGTTTGTTAGTGGAAGTAAGAATGTGTTTACAACCAATATTACTATCCTCAGATGAACTGTGAAAACTCTGTGATAATTTATTTACATTTTTTGAACTTTGTGAAGGCAAATATTGTTATGTTCTTTTATTGTGGTCCCTGTTTCATGCAAATGACACATAAATACTTTGCAGTGGCATAGTATTAGTTGTTATTTTACACTTATGTGCTGAGCAACATCGCAGTTGAGGCCAGTAGCAAGACATACATGCAGTGCACTGGAGCATCACCCCACATAGTGTACAGTCTTTGCCCACCAGTAAACTCAATATTTTTCAAGCAGACTAATAGACAGCTGTATGGGAACTGTGTTGATGTGCAAACTTTGAAGTCTTCTTGGGGAGTGTTTTTCATTATTTTTGTCCAAGTGAAGTAGCTACCCAAGGCCACAACTGGTGGGAATGTGGTGGTTTCCTCTCTCCAAAAGCACTCTTACCAGCTGCCTCAATGTTAGCATGGGGTGAATTCACGAACTGGAAAAATAATTGGTCTTTGTTTTCTTGGCCGAAAGAGTCACTTCCACCGTTGAGCCACCACGACACGCCAGAATTGAAACCTTTAGCTAAATAAAGGTGATTCTACTTTTGAGAAGTATTTTGGGGAAACGAAATGGCACCTATAGCTGTCAATATAAACACTGTTTGCACCAAGGAGCTTAGTAGCTTGGAATTGTATTATTCATGTTTTGTCTAGAATTTACTCGCGCTGTGCCAACTTTCAGCCCAAGTGTCCTAACATGCTTTGTTAGTGGGTTGTGAATGAGCCAAGCTATGTAAATAAACAGAGTGATATTGCAGACATGTACAAAATATTGATGCACAGCCCTTTTCTTTAGCATGACATTGTCAAGGGCTTTATTCTTGTGTTTTTTTATGAAAACAGCTTGTCAGTGGGCAGCAGCAGAAAACTATGCATCAAGCTTTTGCGAGATGGTTCGAGAAACACCGTGTTCAGACATAACAGTGCCGGTGGATTTCTCTCGTAAGTTACTTTCTGTAGTATACTCAAAATGAGTGTATTAGAATTGTTGTTTTATAGCCATTCATTTTATTATTTACACCTGAGTGTATGTATGTATGGGTGTACATATGTATATGTGTGTGTGCGTGTATGTATGTATGTATGTATGTATGTATGTATGTATGTATGTATGTATGTATGTATGTATGTATGTATGTATGTATGTATGTATGTATGTATGTATCTTTTAAATGAGAATCCGCTTATCATTGGTGGGTAAGTTTGGTTATGATTTGGCTGAATTTGTTTCTAGTTATTTCTCTTTTGAGCCATTATACATTTCAATTCGTTTTGTACTGTATAAAAATAATTGTAACCTTACACAGAATATGTGTGTTCGAAGAAGTTGTTTCATTTACCAACCTACAGTCATCGGCAAGTAATTGGGTAAAATGGAACGAACCTGCGAAGATTAGTTTAGAGCATAGCTGCTCTACATGGCATATCTCATACACATTGCGTTGGTTGAATATGTCGATTTCAACCTTTCAATTTTAATCAGAATAAGCAAGCTATCACCCGTGGTTGTATGTGTGTGTGATATTTATGCATACTGTGATACCGGTTCGCAATTACAATTAGGGTCACAAACCTAGTCAAGCTGAATACACGAATTTTGTCCATGCACGTTTCATCTGCACTGGAACTGTTGTTAATAAAAAATAAACTTCAGTTTAGAAATTTATTCTAGTAACCAAAAGCAGGGTATCTCTTTATCACACAAATCAAGTTGCCATTGTTCTGTTCCATTCTGGACAATAGGGGAACCTCTACGCTGAACTCGATTAACTGCTATAGTTCAATTTACCCATTGAGAGTGACATTACACTGAAGCGCGCAGCATGGCAGATAACGAGATAGAAGGAACAAACTAATCACTCTGTTTGCGTCAGCTCTAACTGTCCGTGCTCTTTGGTCTTGCTGCATGTGGTGATGCCCACCAAATTAGCACGAAAGCGTGTCCCTACAAAGGCAGTCAACTTGGCTGAAAGCAGTTAGCTCACTGCATGTGTAGATTTTCTTCAAAACACCGTGAAGACTGATTGCTGGCTGAATATCCAAACATGTGAAAAGTAATATACCAGGTATGATATTGGTATTTCAACACTGGACACTTTTGCGATAAGAGAGGATGGAGGAGAAAATTATGAACCTTGAATTGTTTAATTTTTGAAGGAGCACAGTACAGCGCTTTTGGGTCAAAATGGGAGTGAAAGAAGCAAGTGTGAAAGCCTACTTCTCAAAAAATTAGTACCCAACACCACGCATAATGTCAGGCTGGGCAACCTCTTTAAAAAAAAGTGCTCAGTGATTCTGCGAATCGAACCAAGTACCTCCTAGATTGTAGTTGAGCGCTGTAACCGCTCGTACACTGCAGCGGTGCTTGATTCGCCTATTGCTGATATATCGTCATTCCTTCGAATGAAGCCAAATAGAAAAACGTCCGGTGAAACTTTGTCAAAAATAGAAAAAATAGTTAGAATGCGTTTGCCCAAGGTTACTAGAAGATAGAAACCGCCACGTGTGACTGTATAACCGTGCGCTATTTATTCTTGTACATTACTGTCATGACGTTGGGAAGCCGGCTCTAACGTAGGCTACCTTCTCATAGTTTGTCAAATATAAATAAGAAAATAAAAATATATATCGGCCTGTGACAACGCTAATCAACTATTATGAGTTCACTGTCACTAGTGTCACTTTCACTAGATAAATGCTGAGTTTGCTTCCATTATCGTTATTTAGGAAAGTTTTGGCTCATTTCCTGAACTCTCCTAATTAGCATTGGTTCTCACATCTAAGGACAGTCACACTTCATCTCGCTTTCTGAGTGGCTGTCACTCCCATATAACGCGTTCTCCTCTTTTTTATGCTCTCCGAGCATCTGACGCTGCTTTGCGGAGACTTTCCCTGACGTCTGCCGGGCCAGAAAATTGTCTTTGTTATCTATCAATTTCAAGCTTTCGCGAAGCCGAAACGAGAGTCTCTCTCTCTCTCTCTCTCTTCATTCTTTTCGCACGTGTAATAACGTCTCGCAACCTCAAGACTCGTATACACGTCCCTTGCTTTGTATGCGCACTAAAACAATGCTGGACGAAATATTTGCACCGTGTTTTGTAAAAAGCATTAGCACTGAGACACCTCTCGACGAGTCTCCCTCATTTTACGTAGACATATACCTAAGCGTAAGTGTATGCACGTTCTCGCATTCCGGCTTTACAAAAATGCTGCGGCGCATGGAACCAGCGAAATTGCGCTCACAATTTCATTTGATTACTGCTGTTATCTATTTCCGAACAATTCGTCTGCAGGCACCAAAGTTGCTCATGTGTCTTGTAATAAGAATATTTTAACAAAGGCTACCTTTGACTATAGCTACAAAACACCCTTACGTTCACCACTATACCGTGCTAGATGGCACCGAATTAGTTAAGTAGCAGCGCAGCTTCAATGAAATGTTAGGTAACTGGTCGCGTTAAATAGGGGAAAGACATTCGAGGCACATTTTCAAACATTGCATGCATCGATTTATGTGTGGTTTCATTTATGTGGTGCACCTGGAGTGTTGTTTACTTGTACTTGGCGAGATAGTGCATGGATTGCTCGGTGGCTTAAGGCCATCGAGCAATTATTTTTTTAGCTACAGCCGTTGATTAAAGGCGAGTGCTTGGCTTTGCACAGCCCACCAAAACGTCTATTACAACGTACGCGGCGTCCCGTAAGTGCTGTAGCAGACGCTCGCGGAACTGAAACTTAGATGCAGCAAATCATTCGCTATCATCGTATACTCTCGATGCTAGACGCTTTGCGTGCTACCTTGATATTATCGGCACACACTTCTTTCTTTCCTTGTGGTTTCATCGGCTATCGTGTGTCCTCCTTGCCCTCTTAAGTGCCGAATAAGTTAAATTCATACCCGCGCTACAGTAATCCCTCCAGATAAAAGAAGTTTTGGCTAAAAAATGCGTAGCCAAAGAGAAAGCTTTGTGAATTCGGCCCCAGAAAACTGTTTATTCAGACCGAACTTGTGGCCACGTAAAAGGAAACTTAAATTACAGCGAGACACTGGTACTGGTAGCGGCGTGAACAGAGCGTAGGCCTTCGATCAATTGGCGAGCGGTGAAACGCGCCGGCATGTATACCCTTGTCGTTGAATATTCTAGCGTTATCGCTAGCGGCGGCGTGGGCTCCCGTATGATCTGTAATGTTCACAAAGTGGGTGTAATCTTAAAGAAAAAACGATCTACTACGACCTCGCAGCTTTTCGAACAACGTAGGCGCGGTTTGCGTTGAACGTTGTGAGGCAACAACAAAATTTGAGGAAAGGAACGTCGTGTTGCCCCCCTCTGAAAAAGGCATCGTCCCAATGCTTTAACAAAACACGAAGGTATAATAATAAATACAATAATCAATAACAACAATAACTAAATACAGTCCTCAGGTTCGCACAAGAAATGGCTTGAGGTGCACGACATGGATGACTTATGGTCGAGCACCGCACCGTTTAGAGTTCGTAATGCCATTGGGAACAACCTCATAGTTGAGCGGGCCGAGACGTCCAACTACTCTGTGCGGTCCGCAGTACCGTCGCAGAAGTTTTTCACTGAGTCCACGATAGCGTATCGGCGTCCATACCCAGACACAGCCACCGGGCTTGCGTTTCACGAAGCTACGTCGAACATTGTAGTGGTGGCTGTCGGCCCCTGCTGATTCTTGATACGCAGGCGGGCGAGTTGACGAGCTTCTTCCGCGCGCTGAAGGTAGACGATGACCTCGAGGTTTTCTTAATAAGCGATGTTTGTCAGCATGGCGTCGAGCATCGTTGTCGGGTTCCTTCCTTAGACCAACTTTTATAACGACATCTGCATCGTCTTTTGCACTGTAGTGTTGTATGCGAAGGTCATGTACAGATGTATTGCGTCCCAGGTTTTGTGTTCAACGTCGACGTACATGGCCAGCATGTCGGCGATAGTCTTGTTTAGCAGCTCAGGGAGGTCATTGGTCTGTGGATGGTAGGTGGTGGTGCGGCGATGATTTATCTGGCTGTACCTCAGGATCGCCTGCATTAGTTCCACCGTAAAATCGTACCTCTATCGGTTATTAGGGCCTCCAGCGCGCCGTGATGTGGAACGATGTTTTCAACAAGGAACTTGGCTACGTCACATGCACTGCACCTAGGCAGGGCCCCTGTCTCGGCATAGCGTGTGAGGTAGTCGGTAGCGACGATGATCCATTTGTTTCCTGAAGTCAAGGCAGGAAATGGTCCTACTAGGTCCATGCCGATTTGTTTGAATGGTCGGCGTGGTGGCTCGATGAGCTGTAGAAGTCTAGAGCTGGCCTAGTCGGTAATGTCTTTCGTCACTGAGAGTATCGACAAGTCTTCACGTAACGAGAAACGTCGGCATCAATGCGAGCCCATTCATAATTTTCCTGTATTCTAGCGAGCGTGCGGAAAACACCCAGGTGTCCAGCCGTTGGGTCGCCGTGCAGGACCTGGAGTACTTCTGGTCGCAATGCGATGAGCACGACGAGAAGGTACTTGGCTCGACGTGCCGGAAAGTTCTTTTGTGGAATACCGTTTCGCACAATGACCGACGACAGTGTTTGCTTGAATAACTTTGGGACAACAGCACCTCTTCCCTCGAAGTATTCCATGAGGCCCCTGAGTTCCGGATCGGCTCGTTGTCGTTCAGTGAAGTCGTCAGCACTTACGGTTATTAAAAAGCAGTCGTCACCCAGTTCATCCAGCGGTGGTGCGTCGACAGGGACACGAGACAGGCTGTAGACGTCAGAGTGCTTTCTTCTGGGACTTTTAAACGACGAAAATGTCGAATTCTTGCAGTCTCAGGCTCCATATTGTGAGATGACCCGAAGGGTCTTTCAAGCTTGCCAACCAACACAAGTCGTGGTGGTCGCTTACAACTTTAAAGGGCCTGTCGTAAAGGTAGGGGTGAAGCTTTGAGGTAGCCCAAATGATGGCAAGGCACTCTTTTTTGTTATAGAATAGTTGGCCATCACTTTTGATAGCGACCAGCTGGCATAACTGATGACCTTTTCCTGTCCGTCAGTCCTCTGCACAAGAACGGCGCCGAGTCCTACACTGCTTACATCGGTATGTATTTCGGCGAATTCGTCGAATTGCGCAAGCAACGGGGGCGTGTGCCGGCGTCGTTTTAGTTCTCTAAATGCTTACTGCTGCGGCGTTTCTCACTTGAATTCCACGTTGGACCTAGTAACGTTAATGAGTGGCTCGGTGATCCGGGCGAATCATTCGATGAACCGCCTGTAATAGGTGTCGAGGCCGAGAAATCGACGGACTGCTTTTTGTTGCCGGGTGGAGGAAATGCAGTGATGTTGCTTGTCTTCTGCGGGTCGGGGCGCACAGTGGACTTGCTTATTACATGGCCCAAGAACAAGAGTTCCTCGTACGCGAGCGGCACTTCTCTGGCTTCAGTGTGAGTCCAGAGGTCTTTTACGGCTTGAAGTAAAGCTTCAAGGCGCCGGAGATGCTCGTCGAAGCTTGAGGATAACACGACGACATCATCCAAGAACACGAGGCAAGTCAGCCACTTGAATCCAGTCAGTACGATATCCATAACGCGAAGGAAAGTTGCGGGGGCTGAACAAAGCCCAAACGGCATCACCTTGAATTCGAAGAGGCCCTTTGGTGTTATAAAGACCGTATTTTCTTGGTCTCTCTCGTCAACTTGAATTTGCCAATAGCCGGTCTTGAGGTCCATTGACGAAAAATACCTCGCATTGAGGAGTCGATCAAAAGTGTCATCTATCCGTGTGAGAGGATACACATCTTTCTTCGTGATTTTGTTCAGGCGACAATAACCGACGCAGAATCGTAGGGTGCCATCTTTCTTTTTAACTAGCACCACACGAGACGCCCACGGACTCTTAAAAGGTTGTCTGATGTCGTCGTGTAGCATTGCGTCCACTTATTTTCCTATTGCCTCCCACTTTCGCGTTGAAACTCTGTACGGGCTATGAAGGAGTGGCGCGATGTTTTACTACTGGTGTCTGCCGAATTTTCGATGACGATGTAAAGCAGTCCTCGCATTGCCGGAGCACGCTTTTCAGCTGTTCTTGCTTGTTGACGGGAAGAGTCAGATTGACGTTGAAATTTCCGTGCAGACCTCGATTCGTCGAAGCAGGTTCAGTACACTCGGCGAGGGTGATAACGATGCTGGCTTCGACAATTTCTTCAATATAGGTTATATTCATGCCTTTGCTGACGTGTTTGTTCTCGTTCCTGAAGTTCGTGAGCATCGTTAATGCTTTCCCCCCTCTCAGCTCGGCTATTCCTCTTGCGGCGCAAATCTCGCAGTTTATCAATAGCTGCTGGTCGCTTTCAACGACGCCTTGCATGCATGCTGATTTCTGAGAGCTGACGCGAATGGTGAAGCTGGATCGAGGGGGAACGGTGATTTGACCTTGCAGTACATTCAAGGCCTGCTTCCCGGGTGGCGTGTGTGGCGATAGGCCTTGTTCTGTTGATAACGTTATCTACTTGGGTCTCAGATTCATGACTGTGCCATAAATACCCAAGAAATCCATACCAAGGATCACATCTCTCGAGCACCACTGTAGTACTACGAAGCTTGCGGGGTAAACTTGGTTAACGCAGAATCTCACTGTGCAGATTCCTTCCGGCTTTACCAAGTGCCTCGAGCTGTTCTTAATTCAGGGCCTTCCCAGGCATGCTCGACTTTTGTTAACTTCGTAGCGAACGCTCCACTGATGACCGAATAGTCGGCTTCAGTGTCGACGAGAGCTGTTGCACTGTGGCTGTCGATAAGAACGTTGACGTCACTAGTTCGTCGGTTGGCGTTGCAGTTAGGTCGTCGCGTCGAGTCACGTCTACGTCGGCTTGTTCTACTGCTTCCATGTTCGTCATACCGCAACCGTACCTCCAGTGGTTGCTGCCCTTAGTTTCCTGGATAAGGGCTAGGAGACCGGCCCCGGGTTGTGCCAGTGCATGGCTGGCGGTTAGGCACCATGTGGCGGCCGGGTGACGCCGACCGGGAAGTTCCTCGGGATGTCGACTGCGCTGCTGCGAGGTAGTCGGCGATGTCACGGGGTCTTTTCCCCCGCTGTGGACCCGGCGCGTCTATGGCGCAACCACGCAGTCTAATCTGATGGTACCGGCAGCGGCGGCAGGTTTGGCCTGCTTCTCCACAGTGGTTGCAGAGAGGTCAGAGGTCGCGGGCACGCCATACGTCGGTTTTCGTCGGAGCGTTGCGCTGGCCGGCGGGCGGACGGCATGGCGTCGACGGTGGCGGTGGCTGGTGGCGGAACTGCGACGGTGTGGCCTCTAGACGTGGGGCCTGGAGGGGGAGCGTAGCGTCGGGTTGCAGCAGCGTAACTCATCACTTGCAGCTGAGGCAGCGGAGCTTCGGAAACTCCAAGTGATTGCTGAACTTTTTCGCGGACAGTGTAGGCTATCCAATCCATTTGGGGCTGCGACAAAGGCAACAGGCTTTGTAACTCCTCTCACACGATCTGTCGGATCGTTTCATGCAGGTCGTCCGTGCTGAGGGTATGAGCTTCGGCGTGGTTGGCTGTTGAAGAGCAACGGTCATACTGTCTTACGCGCATCTCAAGCGCCTTCTTTATTGTCGTGGCCTCAGTAAGGAATTTGTCAACAATCTTGGGCGGGTTGCGAATTAGTCCCGCAAACAACTCTTGCTTTTTAACCCGCATATGAATCAGAGCTTCTTGTCCTCAGGCATGGCATGATTGGCGTGTCGAAACAGTTTCGTCATCTCTTCCATAACGATAGTGACATTTTCGCTTGGCAGCTGTACTTGGGTCTCCAGCAAAGCAGTGGGCCCTTTTTTGTGGCCGATGCTCATGAAAGTTTCCAGCAATATGCCGCGAAGGGGATCCCAGGAGCGAAGTGCAGACTTCCGATTCTCGAACCAGGTCCTCGTCACGTCTTCCAGGTAGAAGTAGACGTGGCCCAGCTTTTCTTCCGGGTCACACTGGTTCAAGGCTGTTACTCGGTCGTACGTCTCGAGCCAGGTATCCTGTTCTTCAAATGAAGATCCATGAGATATAGGTGGCTCCTTTGGCTGCTTAATCATGATCATAACGCTTGTTGGTACAGGGACTGTCATAGTTGATGCAGTAATGGTGGTGGCCTTCGGCTTGAAATTGTTATCGGGTAGAGCCCCATACTCCGGAGGCAGCCCTTGTTGCCGGCGGCTTGCTCGCAGGTCGAGGTTGGCGGGGATGTTTGATTCACGGTTGGGGCTTGGCTCTCGACTGGAGGGGGGCGTTCGGTACATGGACGGGAAGCACCTCCACCAGGTGTCACCGGGTTGTGACGTCGATGAAGGGAGAAAACTGCAGGCTGAATATTAAACTGTTTATGTGGATCAAACGTGTGACCACGTAAAAAGAAATTTAGATTACAGTGAGACACTGGCACTGGTAGCGGTGAGCAGAACGTCGGCCGTCTATCAACTGGCAAGGGGTGCAGCGTGCCGGAATTTATACCCTTGCCATCGAATATCCTAGCGTTATCGCTAGCAGTGATGTACTTTCTCGAATAATCTGTAGTGTTAACGAAGTGAACGTAATCCTAACAAAACGTTCAACTACAGCCTCGAAGCCTCTCGAACATTGTAGGCACAGTTTGCGCTGAGCTTTAACGGGGTGATAACAAAACTTGAGGGCCCTCTACTACGGCGTGTCTCATACTCATACGGTGGTTTTGGGACGTTACACCGCACATATCAATCAACCACAAAACTTTAGGAAAAGGACGTGGCAATATATTTTCATATTCTTATTTTGAAATATTTAGATGTCTTATGAGCTTTTCCGCTCTTCCCCGCCATGGTTATATCTCTATGTACTAAACACTGCGCAATGTCGACAATGACGAATGTTAAGCTTAGCACATTGAATAGCTAAGTCGTCCTTAGTAGAGGAACGTAAGTAAAATGATCTGAGAGCACTTTGGAATAATTTCGGAGGCAGGGGATTCATAGCAATAATCAATGCTTAATAAAGCCTCACGGCAACATTGAATATTTCACCGTTTTTTTTTCACAGATGAAGTGTACCAGGCGCAAATCAAGAGATCACTTTTCTGTATAAAGTAACCCCTTTCTTGCAACACTTTCAAACCTACATCGGCTAACTGAAGGTAGCAAACATGGCTTACAAGCTAAGGCCATGGACTTTGCATGATGGTTAGAATTCAGATGAATTATAACATATATCTACGTACCATACGTGCCGCCTAAACCACGGGTCGTGGATCAACAGCCCGTGCTCAATAATAACGATTTCTCTAAACTGCCTCGTTTGCACGAATATCGCTTTTTAGCGCAAAATTATGACACACCTCTCTGACACCCTGGTGGGCGATGAGCGCTGAGTATATCTGCGCAGTATAATTAACAGTATTTCGCTTCGGCAGCGCAAATGAACGCCATACTTGACAGCCTCTGACTACCACTCTCCATCCTCTTCAACTAAGAATCTGTTCTCCATATGTTTCGATGACAGGGTTTGAATAAGTGCCAAGGAACTACTTGCCTACAACTTCTGTGGCAGCACAGCTAAGGCTACGAGTCCAAGTACACCCTTTTTTTATTTTTAGTATGCGTCTGTGTGTAATTTACGAAAGCGAACTTCTGTATGCTGCACAGCATAATCGAAAATATAAAAAAGAAAAGATGTAAATATTGTGTTCAACACTGTTCACACTATTATTAGAAAGCACATCACCCGTGTAAATTTTTTGTTGTTTGCTGTTTCTAGTTTTCTCGTTTCCTGGTGCCATTACACCATTTCCCTACCTCTTAAACAACGATGGCATCACTCGGTTGCAGCAAGTTCACAACGAAGCTTGTGCGCGAGCATGAGTGTGTGTTGATTATGTAATCCGTATTCTTCGAGCAGGGAGAAACAAAGACCGCGGTGTGTCGTGAGAAATTTTCTTTCCCGCACACTGCCAAATTGTGTGCAATGCGATATCCTCAATTAAAGTGGGACTCTAATCTCTATAGCTGCCTTGAAAATGTCACCAGCGACTTGCCAGTCTTCAGCAACACAACCTGCTTGGAAAAAAAGTGCGATTGCACACTGTACGTAAAACCAATGGCCCTTTTTCTAAATTGCGTTGCATACGTCATCGGTGTTGCAGCTGCCTAATATTTTGGATACCATAACGCTTTGCCTGGGTAACAGACGTGTTCATGTACATTACCTTGTTAACTATTCAGAAAGAGCGGTCTTGGTCGATTTAAGATTAAATTTCACCGATATAAATTAACGAATGTCAGATACTTGCTCATGACTGATAGCTGCCACAATTTTTGCTTTCCATCGTTGTCTTCGCGTCCCCTGAAAAAAAATGACGTCATCGTCTCCAGCAGCTACCTATCCGAGGTCACGCCAAGCATTCTGAAGAAAGGTGCAGGGGTGTCATCACCATCAACTCTGCCAAGACCTCTCAAAAAGTTAGTCGGAACTACACTGGCCCCAAGGGACTGTCCTTGCAGTTCATAAACTCGGTGACTCAACGGCAGCGGTGATGACTTTCAAGGGCACGAAGCTCTCGCGCTTCCTTTTCTACCACTGTGTGACGGTGTACGTTCGACCATATAAAAAGCCAGTTCCCGCATGTACTAGATGCGGCACCATGGGCCATCGGCCATCTGTGTGCTCCCACCCTAAACCGGACTGCTGTGCCAAGTGTGGCAATCTGCTGCCGAAGGCCTTAGCGGCCATGTCTGCCACCCCAAGTGCCTCCTATGCTAAGGTTCTCACTAGACCGGGGCCAGAGGTTGCATGGGCAAATACCGGAGGTTCACGTAGACCTAGACACCTTCTCGCGAGTCCACGATATCACCACTCCACAACAAGAAGGATGCCCCTCTAAAACTACCTGCAGGTTTATCGCGTCCGGTCGACACAAGAATTTCCGCCACTCACAGCCTCGACGGCTACACTACAGGTAAGTCGTCGGGTAGGAGTAGCTGCTCCCTGGCCTCTCTTTTCCCCTCCTGGTGCTCCTCCCTCTCATGAACTTGCGGTTCTCCGCAAGCAGAACGCGGATCTTCAGTGGCAAATTGCGTTACTAACCAAACAAGTTGCATCCATGCAACAGCGCACTGGGCAAGTGTCCGGTCCCACCGTCCTTACGCATACCGCTGCTCCCGCCACCACCTCCAAGCTTAGCCCTCAGGCTGCCCTCAAACCGAACACCCCGATGCCTCCCGCACCTGCCGCTTCCTTGCCGGTGGCACCGTTGGTTCCTGGGAAACCTCCGGCTCCACTGCACTTAAATCCAACTTTGTTACTTGAGAAGGGCGTTCTCCACCTTGCAAATGTTCTTATTCACCATATCTCCAGGTTTTCCGTGCAATCCGTAGCAGCTGAGGTAGTGCAGGCCATCCAGGCCTGGCCGACCACTAAATCCAAAACATTGTGGTTCCGTCCTTCTTTACAAATTAGTACCGGTTCCGCTCCATGACACCGTAAGGTGGCCACAACCACGTTGATCTCCGATAACTCAGTTTCCATACCTCTTTCTGTGTCCCAAAGCTCCAAACCAAATATAGAGGAGGGCATCTAAAATCTAGGATATTCACGATGGCTACCAAACGTTCACTTTATTCAATACGACCTTCAAAATTCGAAATCAAACAGTAGAACTTCAGAGGTTTCGGGAACACGCAAACGCGCGCACACCTTTGTCTCTTTTTTCAATCTCTCTGCTCTCAGCCGGCCGTCTTGGCGCTCCAGAAATCTGGCCCAGCACCGATCCTTTCCGGATACTACCCCACGTAAGCGGCACCATAACTTCCCTCCTCATGAGTAGAGCGTACATAGCGATTCAGATCGATCTCAATCTGGACCTCCCGTACGACTACTGAATGGTTTCAGTGTTCCCTCAGTGGAGCGGACAACCGTCGATTTATATTTTTAACGTGTACTGCCCCCTCATGTTGCGCGAAGGGGGTGTCCTTCGCGCAACTATTTCATCGCGTGCTGCGTCTGGCTGCCCGCCAACCACTTGTAATAGTTGAACAGTTTAATACTCCAAGCCATCACTGGGGCTACAACTATGAGGAGACCTGGGACCGGCAGCTTAAGGAGCTGATCTCCTCACTCAGTCTCACGTTGCTCACTGATCCGGCATGTCCCACACGTTCCGGTAACTCGATGTCGCGTGATACTTCTCCCGATTTATCTATCCACCCATAAAATCCGCGATGCTGCGTGAGAGAATCTCGAAGAAACTCTAGGTAGCGACCATTTTCTGTTGTGCATTACCTTCACACCACGTCAGGAAATGCACAAACACTGGGGCCAGGCTCGTCTCACTGACGGGACCAAGTTCATGTCGCAACCCTTCCCCATGATTTCTACCTCAAGCGAATACGCGGTGATGGCATCCTATGCCCTTCGTGCTCCACGAGCACATACTCAGACACTTGCAACAACTAATGTGACTCCCACTATTGACTCACATCTGCTGCATCTCTGAGATACTGGACACGGCTTAAACGCCGTTGGAAGCGAAACAAGCTAAACCATAAGCTCCGCTCTCGCATCGAGGCCCTCCTCGCAGAAGCGGCTGTGTATTTTGTGCAGCTTGCAGACCCCAATCGGACCAACACCTTCACAAATTCAGCAGGTCAGATGGTCTCGAAGAGCACGTGTCGACTCTACCGGAGCCTTCTGGACCCATTCTCCACGTGTGGAGAAACGCAGTGTCAACTGCGTCGCACTTTACATTCATATCACGGCACGACGAACCAACTTGCGCGGCGCATTTGCGACCGATACATATGTCGCAAGGTCGACCCCGTTGAGCCGGAACGCACGTATTCTGGTTCCCCCACCTCAAAACGTGACGCTCCGTACACGCTCCCCGACTTGCGGGCATCGCTCACAAAAATGCGACATGGCACGGCTCTTGGTCGGGATGGCATCACAGTCTCCCACCTAGCTAGTGTTCCAGACCAGGCTCTCCTATCGCTAGTCTTCCAGACCAGGCTCGTCAACTGTGTATGGAATGGCTCACCGCTTCAAGCAGAATGGACCACTTCAACGGTCACATTCATCCAAAAACCAGGTAAACTGCTTAGCATTGAGGCTCTGAGACCCATCTCTCTCACCTCTTACGCCGGCAAACTTATGAAAAATATGGGCCGCGAACGCCTTTCATCCTACCTGAAGTCCAGGGGAACCTTTGTCTACAGGATGTTTGGTTTCGCCCGCATCTGTCTGCACAATTTGTCCTGCTCCAGGTGCAACACGATATCATAGAACCCACTACTATGCACCACAACGACAAATCCGTACTAGCTCTCTATCTTCGAGGTGCGTTCGATAATGTTAAACATAGTAGCATTCTTGCTAACCTTTTTATTATAGGCTGTGGACAGAAGACCTTCAACTACATTCGCGCTTTTCTTTCTAATCGCGTGGTCTTCCTCTGCCTTGACTTTACTGAACTCGGCACGCGCGGTACGCTTCAAGGTGCAGTCTTGTCACCCCTCCTGTTTACCTCGGCCATGATGAAGCTCCCCTCTCTCCTAAACGAGGTCAATGGGGTACAAGTGCTATCTGCTGATGATATAACAATATGAACCAGACCATGCTCTCTTACTCAAATCGAGTAACGTCTACAACAAGCTGCCCTTCTAGTGTACACTTACGCCGCCTCTTCCGGCCTGGAGTGCTCCCCCACCAAATCGGCCCTTCTATCGGTTTCATGCCAACTACCACCCTTAATATCCCTCCCCTACGGACCTGTCCCGTCAGTCCAAGACCTTTTAATTCTCGGGTTGCACTTCTCGTCCTCATTTGACCATGAGGACACCATATCCTTCCTCTGATGCACCAGTGAACAAGTGAGTCGTATGATCCGGGTATCTACGAAATGTGGTGGCCTCCGAGGGACACACTCCTTCCGGCTCGCCCAAGCGTTTGTGACCAGTCGAGTGTTTTATGCCTGACCCTACCTTCGCCTGCGTTGTAACCACGAATACCAACTTGATACTCTTCTACGCTCTGTGCATAAACGTGCGCTAGACCTTCCCATCGCCACTTCCAATAGCCGCTTTGCGGCTCTGGGAGTGCACAACTTCTTCGCGGAGCTGCGGTAAGCCCATCGCGTAAACAAACTCAATCGTCTATCATAAATGCCTTCCGGGTGCCGCGCGCTCCAGAGACTTGGTATGAACGCAATCATTGCAGTACCAGAACAATGGCGCCAGAAGTTTTGGGTGGAGCCACTACCCCGTAACATGGACCCTGAACAACACCCCGGTCGTAGGCAAGTGCGTATTGCTGCCTTTCAGGCGCGTTTGTCCGATCACCCTGGCGTGTTCTATGTAGACGTCTCGGGCCCTTACACTTTGGATCAGTACATGGTCGCTGTGATCACAGAGGGCCGCCACGTCGATGGCCTCTCCTTTAGAGCCGACAATGCAACTCATGCAGAGGACGTTGCCATCGCTTTGGGTGCCTCCCATCACACTGCTCACATTATCTTAACAGACTCGCGCTCAGCCTGCTCTCGATACAATCAAGGTTCCATCACCCCATTGGCTGCTCATCTCCTTCAAGCCACTTCCTGGTGCTTTATGCCTCACTCTGTAATAGTAGTATTGACTCCAGGCTATACAGGCCTTTCTGGCAACGAAGTGGCGAATTCCGATGACCGCGCTCCTCCTCTCCGGGCCACGGCCCTTTCATGTCCCGAGTGGGATCTTGAGAACCCCAATCTCACACACTCCCGTGATATTCTAGATTATTATCGCAGTTCGCGCCGACTTTGCCTTGGCCCCGTACGCGGTCTGCCGAAAGCGGACGAACGACCGCTACGCCGCCTTCAGATTAACACTTTCTTTAGTTCAGTAGTCACCCGGCATTTCACACCAGAAATCACTGGCCCGTGTCTAACTTCTGGGGTGTTAGCCAACACCTTTCATGTTGTGGCTTCGTGTCCTCCTACTCCACCCCCTTTCTCATCCCCCTTCCCCATCCTATCTAGAGAAGCTTGGAAGAGTACCTGCTCGGCTGTTCTACCTTGGATGCGAAACGTTCCTTGGTGGCGCGCACCCGGGCAGTGGCGATCTCCAAACGCGTTCTGGTCTAGGGACTGCCAATTAGGCGCACAAGAACTCTCTAGTTCATTTCAAAACAAATTGTATACCACCACTAACACCACATCCAGAAAGTTTCTGCGTCTCTAAAAGAAGGAAAACAGTGATGCTGACCAAGTGTGCACTGGAATTTAGAAAATGGTTTGTTGGCTTTGCGTTGTTCCTATCGCTCAGTACGTTAACGACCGTACCTTTCTTTAAATAAATCTCAATGCTTCGAAAAAGCCTCGTTTTCTTTCCCATAAGAAATGAAGAACTCATTTGTTTCCTCTCAAATCAATGGAAGATTTATTGCATGGTCGTCGTGCGAGAAAGTACATGCTGAATGCGCTTGCGAAACCGAAACCGAAATCGCACGAAAACGGTTTACTTGGCGTAGTAACACATGTGGAAAATCTCCGCCCACGTAGCTTTGGCTGTGCTGCCCCAGAAATTCGTCGCCGAGTTGTAGTTGCTCACCTCGTAGCAGTTTTTGTTGGTGCGAACAGGAAAACATGAATAAGCTCTGATAGAATGTCAATGCCACGCTCCGATAGCGAACCTTCCATACACATCTGCCTGCGCTGCTGTTTCTATCTTTCTGAGTGGCCCACACACTTGGGATTTCCGCATGAGACCCCATCGTGGCTTCACCACACAAACAACGGCCTGGTTCGTTCTCTTATCTTTGTCTTTTTTATATGCGCGCACTACCATAAAGGTTAACGCTATAGTGTTGAAACCTTCTACAACACATAACTTCTCAATACTCCATTATGACTGAGAAAATATCAAGACACAGCAAATTCGATGTTTCAGCTTAAGCTGCAGATCTACCACTTGAAAAAAAAATTAAAGTGCGTCTGCGTCAGCGATGCAATTTTTTCAACCGATAATCCGATGCGAGGTGACGTCACATTGCAGAGGTTTCCTTCCTTCTTTTTTTTCTCTTTGAGTGGATCTCTTCATCCCATTTTCCGCAATAGTTGGCGTGTCCTTTCATCGGTTTGCACCTTTCCGTAGCATGTCAACATGCTGGACAACTCATTCTAATGAGACAACCACGCAGAGACGTGGGCCGCTACCCAGCCTAGTCAAGAGACGAACTATAGACGCCTCTGTGCGCTGACCAATACCAAAATTCAATAAAAAGAGAAAATACAGGGTTACGTCGATTGGTGACATCACAAAAGCACTGAGCCACTGAATAGCCTCCCCTCTCCGCGTCCACGCAATCAATCACACGGCAACTTCTATACTAGTACTCCAGTTTATTCTGCAAATTTGATTTTTTATTCGACGGCAGCCCACCAGTGGTGTCAAATAGAGAGCCACTTATGTATGCTCGGCTGTAACGCCAACAGGCCGGACCGGACCTACCGTTACGCCTCAACGGCTTCAGCGGGGTGCCGCCACCAAAGGGGATGTCAAAGCTATGCTAAACAATAAGCCCCCACTCGAAACGGGACAGTTGACGTCATCGCACTTCCGGCTACCCGACACGTGCGCTTCACGCAGCCCGAGCGTCACTTCAGCGACAGCAGCGAGAGCGCAAGATGCAGATTAGGCACGCGTCCTCTCCTTTGTGTTCTTACTATACCCGCGTGTGCTACTGCTGTGGGCGTTGGCTCTGCGGGCACCACGCATTCGGGGTCGCAGGGGAACGAAATTCAGGTGACACACCATCCCCGTCTTTCGCACGCCAAGGGGACATCCTGTGTGGTTCCACTTAATTTGAATTATTGCCTTAAAAAATCACTCAACATAAATGCAAGTACTTCATCCGAAAATTGCAAAAACGCCACAAATGTGGAATGGAAATTCAGGTGAAAAACAGATTGAGCGCATGATCAGTAAGCGCAGCCTGTGCTGCGTCACGCGGCGCTGATGAAAGAATGCCGACTGCTGTAAAACTTCTTGGGCCAGTTTGTATAAAACCCATTCTAGTGCACACACACACACACACGCAACACGGACCAATATAGAACCGATGGCTTCAATAGCTAACTCGTAGACACTACTGAACAAAGTAGAGAGAACTGGACGAACAAAATGAATATGATTCTGGAAAACAGAAAAGAGCCTCTGTGGGCCACTACGTGCACGAGATGTTCCAAAACGTAAAGTATAGGTGGCCTACTGAGACAACGGTGATGTTGCGCCGCGCAAACCGGCCCGTGCCCGCGCGTTTTGCGGAAACCTGATTGGCCGAGAAGGCAGGTCAGGCCAGGTCGTTTGTTAAATGTGCCACTGGTGTCCATTATCTGAATCTGATATCCGGTGAAAAAAGGCATCGCTCAAACCGGGAAGTGCGGTAAAGACTAGGCGTGCACGGGAACTTCAACTATAGCCAAGAAGCAAGGCATTGCGAATATATCTGCGCAATGCTTCAATTTGATGATTGATATGTGGGGTTTAACGTCCCAAAACCACTATATGATTATGAGAGACGCCGTAGTGGAGGGCTCCGGAAATTTAGACCACCTGGGGTTCTTTAACGTGCACCCAAATCTGAGCACACGGGCCTACAACATTTCCGCCTCCATCGGAAATGCAGCCGCCGCAGTCGGGATTCGAACCCGCGCCCTGCAGGTCAGCAGCCGAGTACCTTAGCCACTAGACCACCGCGGCGGGGCATGCTTCAATTTATGTTTTACAGTTCGTTCTTTCCAACTTAGTGTTTAACTAGCCTGTAAGTGTGAACATGAACTTAAACTTTCAGACATAATTATAGTACTACGCGTAAACGCAATGGAGCGCGTCGTAAGAGATAAATAGGCAGAAATTGTGCCAGCGGCTAGAAGATCTGCTTCTTTCTCAAGAAAAGTAAAAAAAAATCATCGGAGAGGATATTTTCTTTCTCTTTTATAAACTAGTGATACCGGCAGACAACAAAGCCAAAAAAAAAAAAACATAGGGGACATTATTTTTGCTTGTTTAACTACATTGTGAAAATTTGCACCTCAATTGAAAGAACTTAAAGTGTGCAAAAATGACTTTTTCTGACAACGGGATACGAACCCACAACCTTCTAATGTGAATGGGATTCGAAGGCTGTGGGTACTGATTCAAGAGAAGAGAAGAAGAATTTTGACACCACTTCAATATTTAAATGCGAGGCATTTCTTAGGGAACTTCAGCTACTTTTATCGGATCTATCTATCTATCTATCTATCTATCTATCTATCTATCTATCTATCTATCTATCTATCTATCTATCTATCTATCTATCTATCTATCTATCTATCTATCTAGGCACCTACAACTTTTAGCTTTCAAGGCCGTTTGGATAATGGTATCAATACCAAACTTCGTATGATACAACATGACTGCATGAAGAACATGGCTGATTAGTCATAACATGAAAGTCATGACATGCATGTCACAAATGTTATGATTTACATGTCATGGTCTTGCTGCTCTTGCGGTGGTTTCATTCACTTATGTTGCAAAACTTGTACTCTATGAAATGACTGCATGGCGAACACAAGTGACAGACCCTAACATCAAAATCAGGGCATGCGTGTCATGTAACAACGTGACTACATTCCACACTCACGATGCGCTCGCGGCCGTTTCGCTAGCTTCTCACGAACGAAATTTGGTATTACGGGACGTGAATGGATAACAAAAGTATGTGACTGGTGCAAACATGATAATCATGAGAAGCGTGTCATGTAACAGCATGACTACATGCTACGCTCATGATGCGCTCGTGGTCGTTTTGATAGTTTCACATGTACCGAATTTGGTATTACGTATTACGTGACGCGTACGGACGACATAGGTAAATGACACGTACAAACATGATGATCATGAAATGCATGTCATGTAATAACATGACTACGCCTCACACTCATGATGTGCTTGCGGCTGTTTCACTACCTTCACAGGTGCCAAAACTTGGTATTACATCATGTTAATGGACGACAAAGGTATGTTACTGGTGTCAAAATGATAATCATGAGATGCGTGTCATGTAACAACAATAATACACACCTCACTCAAGGCGCCAATACACTTCGACTAGAGCCGGTGCGCGTTCAGCCCCGCCGCGGTGGTCTAGTGACTAAGGTACTCGGCTGCTGACCCGCAGGTCGCGGGTTGAAATCCCGGCTGCGGCGGCTGCATTTCCGATGGAGGCGGAAATGTTGTAGGCCCGTGTGCTCAGATTTGGGTGCACGTTAAAGAACCCCAGGTGGTCGAAATTTCTGGAGCCCTCCACTACGGCGTCTCTAATAATCAGATGGTGCTTTTGGGACGTTAAACCCCACATATCAGTCAATCAATCCGGTGCGTGTTCGCGCCGCCATTCGTTTTATAGCGTCACGCCGGAGATGCCATGCCAGACGCCGATATCCCCTTAGTAGAGATCAGTAGGTTTGCCCACTGACCTTCATTGTGAATCTGCATTCTCAATACTGGCAGGCGCGTGCCGTGCTGCGTTGCTTTGACCAATGCGCGTTTCAGCGCACACAGCGTACCTTTGTCACGAAGAGAGACAGACGTGGTGCTGTCTATGTTACATCGTCGGCGCAAAATGCACCGTGTCGCATTTCGCGCCGGTTGGCACCGGGCCGCGCCGACGGTCGCGCCTGGCGTCACACAGTACAGTGTGTGCATTCTGCTTGCGTGGCATCGCTGTTCCCCTCCTGCGCGTGCGTCAACGTTGCGTCGGAGTATATTGGGCCTTTCATGAAGCGCTCGCCGCCGTTGCGCATGCTCCCCATGTACCAAATTCGGTATCAAAATAAGTGAGTAGACGACGAAGGTAAATGACACGTCCAAACCTGATAATCATAATATGGAATTTAGGCAAAACATGACAACATGGTATACGCTCATAGCGTTCTCTCGGCCTTTTCACTGGTTCCACATCTACCAAATAAGGTATTACATGACGTGAATGGTTCATGAATGTAAATGACACATCCAAATATTATATTCCTGATATGGATTTCATTTAAACCTTGACTACATGTTACGCTTATAGCACGCTCGCGGCTGCTCCGCTAGCTCCATAAATACCAAAGTTGGTAGCAGGTGACGTTACTAGATGACAAAGGTGAATGAAACGTCCAAACATGATCATTATGACGCGGAATTCATGTACGGCGTAATTTACTTCCGCCTCTTAACGTTGTGCTGATTTCGAACTGACCTATCACTCTTCTTCATTCGTGCTTCACATATCATCCATTCCCAGTGTACGTGAGATCTGAAAATTTTTATGTTAGAGGAGCTCCATACACAAGCTGGTGGGAAAATTTTAAGGTGTAACCACAAAATCAAAGAAAATCTGTTTGGGCCGTTTCACATCATGTGAAGTCCTCGTCTGAAGTTCGAACCACGTGATCTCCACCAATCACGATCTAGCGCAGCGATGACAAAGAAGCTATCACTACGATTGCTCTGACGTAATACTCAAACATACCCATACGAATAATCATCTTGTGTAGTTGTGGATACAAGTTCATTGGAAAGTCACGATACCAGTGCCGAATGGTGGGCAATAATTTGAAAGTAAATAAGTGCGGATGACGCATTGTTTACGTTTGCCGATATGTTTTAGTAGCTTATTCTACATGCGATTTCAAGCAAGACTAAAATAAAAAACAAAGACTTCATATTGCGCCAAGACAGCGACGACTGACTTCCAAAACACGATTACAGGCAAACCTAATCTTTGACATCTGCGACATCAGCATTTGCACCTCTGCTTTTGTCTTTCATCGTTTATTTTATTGACAACATTGTGTTTCATCACACAGCCTAGGACAATCTCAGAAGCAATGTTGAAAAAAAAAATGGGGGCATGTTATCCGCCCCGCCAAGTGCACACTCGCTCACGACTAAAACAGCGAGGCTCGTGTTTTCATGAGTGAAAACATGCGAAGATACACGACTTCAAGCTCCTCTTAAGCGAAAACGAGGAAGTCGCTTAAGGAAGATCATGGCATTGATTTTGACTACAACGGCTTCCTTAGCGCGTAATTCCAACTCTATATAGTTGTATGAGAGGGCGGTGTTTCCAATAGTTGATTGATTGAACGATTTATTGATTGATTTACACGTGAAGTTTAACATCCCCAACCACCATATAAATTTGAGAGACACCGTAGTGGCAGGAAATTTTGACGGCCTGCGGTTCTTTAACGTGCACCGAAATCTCAGCACATGGGCCTACCGCACTCTTTCGGTTCCATCGAAAGTGTAGCCCCTGCGGCCGGGATTCGATCTCGTGTCCTGCGGGTAAGCAACCGAGTACTTTTGCCGCTAGACCACCGCATCGGGGCAGGGAGCTGTTTGGACATAACTGCTGAAGTGTGGTCGACATACGTTTGCCACCATTATTTTAAAATTGTTGATCGAAATATTGTACAAAGTGCTGCAGAGGAACCACTGAAATAGCCAGGTCAGCTCCTGATATTGATTGCTGTGCCAATTGTTTGTGATTATTTAAGAAACAAAGAGAAATTTAGGCGAGTGCATCTTTGGAATGACAATGTTCCTTTCATGGGAATGCAACTGATCAGGGCTGTCAATTGACTCTATAAATAAACCATATGTAACTAATGTAAATTAGTTTTGTTATAGTCCGCCACGGTGGAACATGGGCTATTGTGCTCGGCTGCTGACACGGGGGTCGCGGGTTTGACTCCAACCACGGCGATTCCATCACGATAGAGGCGGAATGGTAGAGCCCCATACACTGTGCGATGTCAGTGCACGTCAAAGATCTCCAGATGATCGAAATCTCCCTCGTCCTCCACTAAGGTATCTTTCATAATCTTATCGCGCTTTAGGGACAAAAAAAAACAGATATTAACACTTTACTTTCTTGTTGTGTTTCTTATTTTACACCAGACCCACCCCATCGTTCATCAGACATTCGAGGCGCGTTTTCGTCAGCTGCGTATCTGTCATATCGTCGGACACTTCACGTGCGACGAATTTGGTGTACACGCACTTTTATATCGTTGTACTTTTCACAGTTTTTCCAGCCCCTTCCTTCCATGTATTATGTATGCACCAACTATAGGCCATGAACATTGTTTTCTTGGTTACTCTACTTCAATTCACGGGATCGTTTCACTATCTCTCTCTCTACAAACATTCAACGATATATTGTTTTCTATAAAGGCAAATTTGGAGGTAATAACAGTTGCAATGCAAAACCTATAGTACATGTCATTGATGGCAACATGAAAGGACTGGAGTTTTCCTAGAAGCTGACAGTGACTGAAGTGCACTAACGAAGACAAAGTGCGTATGTCAAGTGTCTTTCTCAACACAGCGGCAACAAAAAAAAAGGGGGGGGGGGTCTCTTTGAATAAAGACGAAGGTGTTGACACGCGGCTCTCCATGCGGGAGGCGCACTCGGCCCCCTCGCGTGTCGTCGCCAGCAGCGCAGCACTCGCCTAACGGGCACGCCGAAGCAACTTCACGACGTAGGCGGTGGGGGTAACGATCTGTCTTTGCCGAAGACCAGTTCAGCTTTCCTATGAACTCAGCCTAGTGTTTTGCGTTAGCCGTACGCGACTCGCCACGTAGGAGACCTGGGCGAAGACGCTGTTCCCTCCATTTACGCCATCTTCTCCCTCAGAGATGAGAGCGAGTCGCTTGACAACGGTATGCGATAGCGCCACGAAAAGACAGCCAGCAAGCTGACAAGGTCTTGAGGAGTTGAAACAAGTTTTTGGAAGTGCACATCGGTGGCGGCTGGCACAGCCTATGCATCTGGAGTTTGTCGCGTAATCCATAAAGTGGCAGCAGCAGCTGCTGGCTTTTACTTTTATTTCGAGGTGTTTGCGAACGATTCCGTTGAAAGCCTCACGGAAGGCTACGGCGAGTCTACGGCTAAGCGGCACGTGGCTTTCGCTCAATTTTAAATGCGTGGACAGTTTGGAATGACAGTGCCTATTTCGGCTAGACGCGTACTCACTGCGCCATTTGCGGTCGCATAATGGCCACAGAATTCCTGCACGTTCAATGCTTTCAAAGAAGTACCCGTGATACGCACAGAAAAGAAACAAATGAAATAAAGTGGAGAATCGGTGAGAAAATTTCATCAAAAAACTGTCCTCTTGTGTTTTTACAGTTTGTTAGATTTCGCCAAATACTGAAAAGTGTCTAACTTTTGTTTCATAGGAGACACTATATCGCATTGTACGTCAATTTGGGGTAGCGATAAAAGCCTGGTGATAACCAATGACTGTTTATGACTGAGTTCCGTGGTCTTCTTTTACTTACCTAGATGTCACTTGGGATTTCGTGTCAGTGAGCAGCGCATTCAAATAAATATATTTTATATCACATTCACAACACGATGGCGTACAGTGCGCAGTTTCCGAATGACAGGTTCCACAAGATCTGTGGTATTGGTGACGCTTATGGAAGGAGGGGGGGGGGTGGCCTACTGTTCGCTAACCACGTGACCTCCAGAAGCTCTGAGTGTCATATATAAATATTATTTCTCAATAATGCTCATATTTTGTTACCTGGAGCACAACTTCAAGTATGCTCGCTAGACGTTCACATTGATTACGTGTCTGGTCTGATGAAACGTGTACGCGGGTGTCAAATTGTGTAGTTTTGAACAAAAAGCCAGGGCTGTTTTCTCAACGTGGCTCTGTAGGTATGATACGGAATTTAAAGAAAGAATTTCGAAGGATAAGGTATACTTATTCTGAGCCTGTAAGAGAAACTCTTCAATAGCAGCTATTTTCTTTACCCCAATAACTTTAAACAATCCTGCTGTATAATTTATCGCAGGAAATAGTATAAACGGTAATAAACAGTTGGACGAATCGAACCTAACTAACGAGAATACAGAGGATTTATACATGTTTAGAGGATGGGCATGAAATCACGAGTTTTTGTAGTTTATTGTCGGCGCTGCAAATTACCTGCACGCATCATAAAGAGTGCTGTTTTTAAAACTAGTCTTATTAATATCCCTGTTGCAACGACCTCAAGGAAGAGAGGCAGGTCGTGCTTAAAATTTTCATAATAGTAACTACCGTCTCAATAATATCTGGCTCTGCACAAACATTCAACCTGTATATTTCTTTGCGGGCGATGCCCTCATGTGGGATCCTTGTCTTTCGCGCCACCTGTCCGGTTATTTTCTTAAGCCACAGCTCAGTGCCTGTCGCCTTCAGGGCCACAGGCACTCAGCTGTGGCGTCTTAGCAGGGCGTCTTACACCAGAAGAAACATGCGCGCAAGGACCAGCCACAAGCGACCATACCGCATGCTTTTACGCGCTGAAACACATCCATGCCTGCTTGAGGCGAAGCTTCCCTGCAGTACGCCATTCATTCAGACACGACGCTACACAAAGCAAATGATCGGAATCCCCTATTCGTACAGCTGTGAACGGCGCTCTGTCACACCTATCGATGCACGTGCAGCTGCTGGAAGTCCTTTTTTGTCGCTACATAAAATGTCGAAGGCCACCCAGACCAACGTAAAAACGGAGAGCATCAGAGCCCGTCGTGCAACGAATGCTGCGGTACCGACAGTCAGCCGATGAATCCCATATGAGAAAAGATACATGTGCAAAAAGCAACAGAATCGAGAAAAAAGACGACTTCGAGAACCAAAGTTACCAAAGCATTCACTGAGTCAACGCCCATCCTTTTTTTTACGTTGGCACTCGCTGACATCGGGTGCCCCTGTTTGCACCACCAATGCAGCTCGTGTCGTGAACAGTTCTCGGAATACCTCGTCAAATCTCCGACGGCATAAATCTGTCAGAAGCAGCAGAACCTCAGTCGGGAAACCGTACGTGCGTACCCGGGTATATATCTCTTTATGCGTTCTTATGTTTTCCTGCATGCGTACGAGCTGAGCAAGAAGCTTCTAGAGGGCATGAACGATGGGAGCAGATACAGTTGCTGCAACGTGCGGCTGCGGTTATTTATATAGGTAATACGGCCAAGCCCAAATAGAAACGTTTCTCATTCTATCTCTCTACTATGGAAGTGGAGGATACGGCTCCATCTGGATGGATGCTCGAGAGATTCCGCCCACACGGAAAGCAAACAAGGACGACTTGGGGACTTCTAACTTTATGATAGTATTTGCTAATGTAACGCGAATACTCACACAAAACTTACATTTCTATTGTCTTACGACACGAGAAAGTTTTCGAACATAGGCCCGAATAGTTTTAGGACCTGAAAAAAATAGCGTGGAGGCCACTGCGCATGTGCGAGACCCAAACAACACGTGGGTTTTGCATAGCGGACGCCATTCAAAAACTTTCTCAAGTGTTACTTCACGTCTTCCGCCCAAATACTGTAGCGTGGTCGATCCGATTTCAAACAACACCCGTGCATCATACTTGCTGAAACAATAATGAAAATAATAGTTAGTACTAGCTAAATAGTATCCTTCGCTGGTTACTTTCCACTCTTGCCCGGCCGTGGTGGCTATGACACTAAACTGCTAACACGGAGGTCGTGGGACCGAATCCCGGCTTTGGTGGTTGGACTTTCAATGAAAGCGAAAATTTTTGAGGGCCGTGCACACAGCTATAGATTTAGGTCCACCTTAAAGCACCCCAGGTCATAAGTCGGTTTTGAGATGTTAAACCAGAGTAATAATTATCATTTTGGCTATTCTCTGTTTATTATAGGCGCTTGACCTCCCTTATATAACATTAGAATTTGCACAATCTCGAATTGGGCAATTGCATTTTTATGCACGAAGCACCTTAGGGGTTAAGCTCGCCGCCATCTTCTGTCGCCACAGTGTTTCTGTCACCACAGTGTGTCTTGAAATCACGATCAATCATAAAAACGGGTATGCTCCACAACATGTAAAGCCTACTACATGCTACCGGCCCACTTAAACGGAAGAAGGCACCAGATGGCTGAAAAAAACAAATAGCCGCCGCCGTTAGTTGATGAGAAACACCCTTCCTTACATGCCGTATAGAGAACTGAGACGGGGCACGTATAGAAAGGCAGAAAAAGGGGGAAAAAGCATCAGTATAGGGTAATCTGAATTCAAGCACAGTTTTCCGAAGACGTTATTGGAGTGTAAACACTCTTCCATACATATCCGGCTTAGGCTCGGCACCAATAATGCCTTCCTAATGAAATCTTTCTCAAAAATACGAAACTTTCCACTCCTCAACTGTTTTTAAGTTACAGAAGTGCTGAAACACCCATCCCGGCATATTTCGTCTCTAGTGAGTTTTTTTTTTTTTGGAGGTGGAATGAGTGTATAAATCGTCAGTGTTTTTTTATCTGTTGGAAGCATATTGAGTTTTATTGAACTTAGCTTGTATTAGCGCGCCACATATGAAAATGAAATGAAAAAGACGACAGAGACATTTCGAAAATTAGCCGCTAATTAACAAATGGTAAGGAATGGATGGAAACACCTAACCAAGATTAGGACTCAGCCTAACCAACCAGGTTATATGCGAAATCACGATAAATTGTCTAGACGGTCATCTTATGTTACACACTACCGGTGAATATAACTCAAGGTGACACTGCATAGGAACCGTGACCTGCATTCTTTAAGTTTACGTGAGCTAAAGTGATACCTCAGCACTGTTTACCTGCAGCTTTTTAGGAGCATTTTGTAATTAATACTAATCTCACTTTATGTGGTGGCTGAAATGTGTATTTTAGCGTGTTTCGCGTGATTTAGTCCAAGTTAGCGCAGTACATCGCAACTCAAAGGCACTCGATGAAACATAGTGTATTGATAAGGGCTACTTTGGACATTTCATTTTGTTTTTTTATCAGAGAAAAAAATTTTGAATACAGTATTTAACCTACCCGCCGCTGCTCATGAATTGGGTTATTGTAACAAAACAGGCAACATTTGCGCTTGTTCAGGCGAGATCTCCACCCCACCATGCTGTACAATTTGTATTTTACAATTTTATTAAGCACAACTTTAAACCTTAGCCGATGCGTTCATATTCGTGTTTGGCGCATGCAGCTATGGGACAAGGTCTTTTCCTGATGATCATTAAAAAAACTCGTCTGTTCATGCTTCTTCCTCAAGCCTCTTTTTTTCCTCTTCCATGCAAAACAAAAGACGTTATTTTGTAACGGGTCTAAGATCAAAAAGCATTTCCCATCTCCACTATGTTTAAGGCACCGAAATCCTCATTGCCCATACCAACTACGCACGCGGTAATTTCAAAGCTCGAGCACACAGTTGCAGAAAATTTTTAGCAAATGAAGAAAACAAATAGGGCAACAACAACAACCAAATTAAAGAGATTGTAAGAAAAACATTTGAATCACAATGAGTTGCGGCGCGTAATAAAGAATTGGAGGCTAAACGTGGCCCTAGGAGACGTGTAACAACGCAGGTGAAATTAAGACTACAAGCATTCAACTTATGAGCAACATTAGACAACTTCTGCTACCCTTTATGGTTCTAAGAGCCCTAAATTATAACACCGTACAAAATAACCAGGGCAATTGTCGCATGCGTGACATTCAATTTACTGTTTATAATCTAACGTAGCACCAATTGAAACAAAGTGGTTGTGAGCTCGAGTGCATCGTTCGGCAAGAAAGCAAACCGACTTGTCGAAACATCGGCTCAAGAGCACCACCCCTGTTTATGGAATATCTTATTACAAGCTTCTTTCCCCAATGCTGCAGTTTATTTTTTTTTTGCATTGCCTATCGAAAAAGGTGTTTAAAATCGCCTACAAGTAGAGACATCTACGTAGTACAGGCCTCATAAAGTTGGGGCCATGACTTTACTCACCCTTGATATAGGCGCTGACTAGTCACCATTTCTCGAGGTTCAGGGGTTTCGTCTCGAGGTTCAGGGGTTTCGTCCCCACAGCTACAGGTAACACTCACATGACATCGCGGTTACTTTCCTATAAGTAACCTCGAGACTTCACCCTGACAGTATACGCGTTTCGACCACAGCACCGTAGTTAGGCATTGCAATATCCCGGGAATAATGATTCAAGACCGCCCTCCCACGTAGGCATTCCTGTACGGTTGCAAACGCCGCCGGGTATGCAGCCTGCAGGGCCCGGCGAAATGTCTGATGCGCCACACGATCGGAGTGCACAGGCATTCTGTTATCTACAGTCGTCAGCCAAAAGCGCTATATAGGCTGGGCATCGAGCTGCGCAAGGCAGCATTATGTCGCAAGCGTTATCTTCACTATCAGTTTTCTTCGCGAAAAGGGCAAGCTAGACTAAGCTTGAGACGCCCCTCAGCAGCGTATATTTGACAAAAGGGAGTTTTAGAATACCGTTTGCAAGCGCTGCGGCCGTTGCGGGCGTAGCGGGCGCCAAATGAGTTTTAGAATAGCGTTTGCCCTATGACACCGTCACACCGTAGCCTCAAAACCAGCGCTTGCGGGCCACATACGGGCCGCCTTACCGCACGCAATTTCAGATTTTTGCGTGCGGTCCGCGAACGCCGACTCGCGTTACGACGCATGCGCAGTGGCAGCGACCACACCGCAAGGGCTCGCGGTGCGCTATTCTAAAACTACCTAATAGGGAGTTTTAGAATACCGTTTGCAAGCGCTGCGGGCGTTGCGAGCGGAGCGGGTGCCATTTGAGATTTAGAATAGCGTTTGCCCTGCTGCGATCCGCAACGCACGATCGCAGCGGCACCGTAGCCTTGAAACCAGCGCCTGCGTGCCACATGCGGGCCACCATCACCGCCCGTAGCAACGCCTCCTAGATTTCCATAAACACTCGTTATTAGGGAGTTTTAGAATAGCGCACCACGAACCCTTGCGGTGCGGTCGCTGCCACTGCGCATGTGTCGTAACGCGAGTCGGCGTTCGCTTTCACGGACCGCACGCAGAAAAAACGAAATTGCATGCGGCGATCGCGGCCCGCACGTGGCCCACAAGCGCTGGTTTTGAGGCTACGGTGTCGCCGCGATCGTGCGCTGCGGTTTGTAGCAGGGCAGACGCTATTCTAAAACTCATATGGCGCCCGCTACACCCGCCACGCCCGCAGCGCTTGCAAACGGTATTCTGAATCTCCCTATTCTCTACTGCTGTTCTCGTCTTTTTGGGACACTTATTCACGCAAGAAGAGTTCTTCACGTGACGTAATTATAACATAAACTCTGGATTGATCCACGGATAGCAGTGGTCCAGCGGTTATTGTTCTCGGCTGCTCACCCGCACGTCGCAGAATTGATTCCAGTCCTTGGCAGCCACATTTCCGATGTAGTCGAAAAGGCTTCATGTCCTTGTACTTAGACTTAAATGGACGTTCAAGACGACAGGTGATCAAAATTTCGGTAGCTCTCCGCTACGGCATGCCTCATTACCCTATCACGGTTTTAGCGTGTAAAAAAATCACAGCGTATCCGATGAGTGAATGGTGAGGAGTGGAGCGAAGCGTCCATCAGTCTGTCCGTGCTTCCGTCTGTTTATGTGTCCGTAGGTGCATGAGTGCGTCTGTGCGTCCATCCGTTCATCCGTTTTCACGTTCGTGCGTCCCTCCGTTCGTCCAGGCGTACGTCTATGCGGCCGTCCGTCCATCTAGTGCACACTCCAAGTTCCGCCATCTCGCACCTTTACATCATATATTCATCATGAACGAGTACCGCCATCCAGCGGACGTTCCAAGGACTGAACGAGAGGTGGCTAACTGCTACTACTACTAGTACTACGACTACTACGACTACTACTACTACTACTACTACTAGTAGTAGTAGTAGTAGTAGTAGTAGTAGTAGTAGTAGTAGTACTATACATCGGGGACGCATGACCCACAGCTTAAGAACCTTTACCACTAAAACATCTGAATTAAATTGTCATACATATGAGTAGTATCGATTGTGAATGTCTCTTCCTGCTTTTTTTGCAGACTACCACCCGTACTTTTTTATATCGCATGACTATCATACCCCATCAAGTACCGGCCGCGGAAGCGTGCAGCCGCCAAGCGCGAAATTCTGTCATGCAAACTACGCGCTTAGTGCAGACGTGTTCCACGGGATTCCTGAGTAAATATGTGGTCAGGATAACATGGCGCCTGCAGGAATGGTAGATAAAGCGAGAATGAAACCGCTTTCTTGTCTTTGAACATGGTATGCTTTAGGGGTCCTTTAAAGACGCATTTTACTTGGCCAACGTAATGAGCAATGAGCTGAATGTGCATGCCAGTTGAAGCGCGTAGCACAGAATATACCTAATCAACAAATAGTTTCACCACGAATGAAAGAGAATTTATGGTCTGAAACGCGTCTATTCTTGTTGATTTTCATCATCAGCGTCCTCACGAGACAACAGACAAGCCTACTAAGCACTCAATTGCGTCGCCCCTAAAACTTGGACTTGTCACGCTTGTTTTATATGCAATGCAAAGAATTTGTCAGCGCGCCCCTCTGCGACATTGAGCGTATCTATCTATCTATCTATCTATCTATCTATCTATCTATCTATCTATCTATCTATCTATCTATCTATCTATCTATCTATCTATCTATCTATCTATCTATCTATCTATCTATCTATCTATCTATCTATCTATCTATCTATCTACGAACGCGTGCTCTCCAGGCCATATTGTTATGGGATGTGTACCGAAATAGACCATTTTCAATCACAAACTTGCCACCAATGAGCGAAGAAGACCTTCCCCGACAGTCTGGAATGTCTACAATACGTGCACTGCAGACTGCAGAAAAACTTCATCGGGTACTATCAGCAGCAAAAGCTCGCGGGATCTGCACAGTGTCGGAGTGATGAGAAAAATTGGCAGCATACCCACGGAGTGAATGATGGAGAGTGGGGCGAAGCATTCGTCCGGCCATTCGTTCTTTCTTCCGTCAGTCCATGCGTCCGTCTGTGTGACCGTTCATGCGTTCATTCGCCCGTCCGTGCGTGCGTCTGTTCGTGCGTCCGTCCCTGCGTTCGTCAATGCATCCGCCCCTGCGTTCATTCATGCGTCCATCCATGCATCTGTCTGTGTGTCCGTTTGTCAATCTATTCAACACTCCAAGTACCACCATCTCGCCTCTTTTCATCACATATTCCCCATATAGAAGCACCGCCATCCAGCGGACATTCCAAGGACTAAATGAGAGGTGGCACACACACACTTTCTTACGGCTTGCGCTTCGGGTCTACTTCCCACCTTTAACCACCTCGAGTTCATGGTATATACTAGCTCACTGTATTTATGGCACTGCGGCCCAACGCTAGCTAAACCTTTCTCAAATCAAGGAGGTTATGCCCAGCAAGTATAATAGTAGCCACCTTTTCCTGTCAGATAGTGCTCAATGTACATGCCAATGGCTGCTAATGGGAATCGCAGCGTGAGCGTTAACTAAAAGCCCAATGCTCCTGTCTCTCATTCCCCATTAGCCGCCATTGGCATGTACATTGAGCACTATTTTTTAGGGGCGAAGCTCCTTAGGGCGTGGGCTGTGCGTCCCCTGTAGCCTGTATATAGCCACCTCTAGTTTAGTTCTTGCAGTGTTCACTAGATGGCGGTACCGTCCCCTGTATGTAGCAACCTCTAGTTTAGTTCTTGCAGTGTTCACTAGATGGCGGTACCGTCTCCTATATGTAGCCACCTCTCGTTTAGTTCTTGTAGTGTTTACTAGATGGTGGTACTTGTAGCTGATGATGAAAAGATGCAAGATGTTATAAACTAGAAAGCGGTACTTGTAGTTGATGAAAGACGCGAGATCTTATAAAATAGGAATGATGTCACATATGGCGCGTGTCATTGGTTGAAGGCAATCGTTCGATTTAGTGCGGCGACGTACCCTAGGGGGAGCGTTGTAATAAAATCCGTTCGCTGTTGGCGCGCGCTCGGAGTCGCCGGATGGATAAGGCTGCACAGAGGAGAGAGCGCAAGGCGGCAGCAGCGCGCGCTCGCAGACAGAATCCCGATGTGCGAGCGCGTGAGGCAAGGGACATCGCAAGCCATCCATCGTCTAATAACAAATAAAAGTTGATTTGTGTATATACACACACAGCGTTTCTCACGTCTTTACATGATGATCGACTGGGCGAATTACACGGAAGATTCACAGTCTACCGATGAATCCCTCCGGAGCTTCGCCCATTCATCATCATTCACCCCGTGAATATGGCGTAATTTTTATTGTTCAACAACGCACAGAAGAAATCTCTCACCGGCACCACCTTGGAGGTCAAAATGTTATACTTGTTACATCCTACAACGGCTACGAGGGACGAACGGGTGCCGTTATAAAAAGCTTCGCTCGTAAACCTTGACGTATTTTTTGTGGTTGTGTTTGTGTGAACCATCGAATGTACATGTTCTTTCAACGTCATCTCATATCCATGTTCATGTAAATGACGTCTGTTTTGTCATCATCGTTAGAGTATGTCTAAGAAGGAATTGTTCTGTTGGGTGTTATTGACGTTTGTGGCAATAAATTTTTTCTAAACAAAACTGCATCGCTGCCTAACCTGAGCTGCCGGTGTAAAGGATATTGGCCTCAGCCTCCGTGAAAAGATCCGGCAATGGTGCGTTCAAATTATATTTAAGCTGGTAGCGTAACTTTCATATGTTTTCACGGATCGAGTAGCCGGCGGCTCATTGCCACCATCGCCATCTACTTGACAAAAGGACAGCTAATAGCGAAAAAAATATGTATGATGTCATAACCGAAAGTAGTACCGACGTCGTCCATTAGCCCTACATTCCGCGAAATTCTGATTTTCCTTGATTACTTATCTTTCGCGTGCTTTTATTATATGGTGATTTTATTTTGCCTTGAGCTTCGCTAATTGCCCTCGGGAGAGAAAATAAACAAGAACAACAAATATTGAGGGAGCAAAGTTGTTTTATCAGCCAAATGATGCACTCGCAATAAGCACAAGAAACTTTGCAGAGGCAATTTTGAGACAACTGTTCACGAGCTCAACAGCATAGTTGTTTGAAGACTCTTGTTGCCCAATCGTTGAAAACCACTGCAGCGAGACAGTAGCATTGAAAATGCAGCTTTGACAGCCATAGAGTACAGCGTATCATTGCTTGGCGTGTCGTGTACACCGTCACTAAAGGCGAGGGCACGCCAGCCGTGCACCAGTAAAAGTAGTAGGCAGTCACAGGGGCAGCTATCTACACATTATGTGAGCTAGTTGCGCACTCAAATGTCACACCAGTAAATAGCACATAAAAAATAAGTAAACTACTGAATGTACGCATGAAACTACTGAAACTACTGAAACGCATGAAACTACTGAATGTACGCATGAATGTACGCATGAAAGTGAGCGATGCCTCTCGTTGACCTGGCAATGCAGCTAACCAAAGTACACGCTGACCTAAACACAAACTAGCATATTGCCTGGACAGGCCCCCAAACTATTGACCCATGTTACCAGACTGCCTGCATCTGCCCACTGTTCGTGAAAAAAATTGGATGCTCAACCAGATACCAAAGCCTATAAGCTTTCAATAAATTAATCTACTAATTTTCGAAACAAATAAAAATAAATTTACTCAAAATAGACGTGTAAATGATTTTTTCATTTTCCTTATTTCTCCCCTCCTCACCTAGTCGCGCTTGAATCGTCCCGCCGTTTTTGATATCTGTCTCAATAGGTTTCGGACCACTTCTCGTTCCGACTTTAGCGACCTATCTAGATTGACCTTTGTGCGTTGGCTAATGCACCTTCGCTAATCACTGAGGACAATAGCCTCAGCACCTGCCACGTCACGGCAAGTGACGCCGCGGTGCAGTTTTCCGTGTGCTCCGCTCCACGCTGGAGATCTGGCCAAATTTTTTTGCCGGCAGTACGTATACTATCGCAGTGAAAACAAGCGCGAACACCGGAATGCTGTGTCCAGGTATAGCTTGAGGCGTTCAACTACAACAATGGTCAAATTGTGATTATCTTAGTCGCTGCAGGTGATAGAGATGTATCGAAAGTCGTCAAGGTGGATGCCTTCGTGTCAAAAGGTGCTGTAGCTGCAAGACCAATGCGCATTGTACAAACTTTCATAGTTTCTGCACATAATCACAGCCCTATTTATATAAAACCATACTTTAGGGGCGAAGCTCCTGTTTAGAAAAAGTTTATTCTTTCATGGGACGCAAAAAACCTGAGAGACAACATACACTACACATTTAAACTAAAGTGCCCAAGTCCGTAGGATGTCCATAGTCCATTGTACTAATAACTGTACATACACTACATAAATGCACTAATCACAATATGGACAATGTACATGATGATATATGTACAGAATTTACAAGACTTGGTGAAGATGTTAGAAAATATGTACAACAGGTATCAATATTCTTAAAAGTTACATAACTTACAGCGTTAGAATGAAGTGCATATATAGGAGAGCTCACACCCATATGGAACACACACAAACACATAAAAATAGTAAACACATAGTGATTACATGCACCAATCAGACATTGACAGGTGACGTGGCTATAGGAGCCAGGCCAGGTGGAAGACTACTCGAACGCGTCTGTCAACTACGGACAGAAAGGGGCACGACCATTGTCGCAGAAATTCTTCCTCCCAAGGAAGAACAATTCCTCCGACAGAAACAATAAGAGTTCAGAGTAGAGGCGTTCCAGATTCGGAAAAAGTGCACGACGACGATGACCTGCCACAACAGCTTCGCACCTATTACGCCATAAACAAAAAGCTCCCGCAGCTTTTAGAAGGCGTGCAAAGCGACTACGCGAGCAGCGACCAGATGTTACAAAGCGATTAACACCTAGGCCATGAAAACTAGTGTTAACTGACTTCCAAAACACCTTTGCAATGACACATTGCTGCAGCATATGCTGGTTAGACTCCTGTAATGGGCAGTTAGGACAAGTGGAAGATGGGACCATGCCCCACCTCTTCAGTCTGTCCCGTGTTGGGAGTACTCTCCATCCAAGACGCCATATAAAGTCACGAAGGTGACCAGGCAAAAACGATGCCGTTATCGCGCTCCACGAGACATGTCTCGATCGTGCTAGACGGGCTGGAGGAACCAGAGGAAGCAGAAGAGCCGCCGTTGTATCTACAATGCGGCTTTCAAGAATGTCCACATCGGGACAAACCTGCTGCGCGTGTCGATAAAATGCTACTGCCGTTGAGTAAAATGCAGGTACGTGAAGTGTTTGCGGTGCAGAATTAAGCCGTGCATTTGGTAGTAAATAGCGTAACTTGGTGCCTAAGAAATAGCAGGCAAGATCACGCGCGGGGCACTGATCACCATGCAACAACCGAAGTAAGAATCGTAGGGCAAGTAGCCGGCAGCGAACAGAGACGGATGGGAATGCGAATCCACCGCAGTTTCTCGGTTGCCCAAGAGCTGCTCGGCAAACCAGCTCTGTTACACCCGACTAGAAAAAAGAGCCAATGAGGGATTGCAACGACCTGGTGATTTGTAATGGGGGCTTTAAAACATGAGATATATACCATGCACGGCCGCAAAACACCATCTGTGCTAAATACCTTCTTTCGAGCATCGGTAAATCATACTCTTGTGCTTCCCGGACGTGTCGTTTTACATCTTCGACTACTGAATTCCACAAGCAGGCTGATATGCCGTAGCAAGTATAATCAAGCCCCAGAATGCGAATAGAGTCACTTTTTTGAAGACCGAAAAAGGAACTTAGACTTGCGTCTGGTGAACCAATAAATAAATATCGACATTTGGAAAAATTTAACGCAGCACCTGAAATCGCACCATACGTAGTAAAAAGTCGTAGGCTACGGGATAAAGTGTCCTCATTCTTCAAATACAACGTGATGTCATCAGCAAATGCTGTCACTGTCACGGTACCACTACCTGGAAGAGGAAGGCCTCAACGTAAGGATCCTTATGGCGTGGCTTGTGCGTCCCTCGTAGTACGCAACTACCGCATACCCGAAATAGCGGTCTTTACGATTTTGACCTCCAATGTGGTTCCGGTGAGAGATTTCTTGTGTGCGTTGTTGAACAATAAAAGATAGTGCTCAATGCACATGTTAATGGCTGCTAAGGGGGAATGAGAGACAGGAGCATTCGGCCTTTAGGTAACGCGCACGCTGCGTTCCCCATTTGCAGCTATTGGCATGTACATTGAGCACGATCTGACAAGAGAGGGTTGCTACGTTATACTCGCTGGGTGTAACCTCTTTGGTTTTAGAAAGGTTTAGCGAGCGTTGGGCCGCATAGCCATGAATACAGTGAACAAGTATATACCATGAACTCGAGGTGGTTAAAGGTGGGAAGTAAACCCGAAGCGCAAGCCGTAAGAAAAGGTGCATGTGCCACCTCCCGTTTAGTCCTTGAAATGTCCGCTGGATGGCGGTGCTTCTATGTGGGGAATATATGATGAAAAGATGTGAGATGGTGGTACTTGGAGTGCTGGATAGATGGACGAACGGACACACAGAGAGATGCATGGATGGACGCACGAATGGGCGCAGGGGCGGATGCATGGATGAACGCAGGGTCGGATGCACGTACAGACGCACGCACGGACGGGTGGATAGACGCATGGACGGTTACACAGACGTACGCAGGAACGGACGGAAGCAAGAACGAATGGACGGACGAATGCTTCGCCCCACTCCCCATCATTCACTCCGTGGATATGCTGCCATTTTTTTCTTGATGTCTTTTTTGTGCGTTTGTGTTATACCTATTTTTATGACAGAGGGATTATCCATGTTTTCTTTTTCACTTTTTTTCGGCAGCCCAGTGCACCGGCACCTCGTCGAACATGTTGATTCTCTTTGCAGGCCCACGTGCGGCATCGTTACTTGGAACTATATATCCTCAGCCTGGGCTATATTCCTCCCATTTTGTTGTATGTCTGTGTTTTGCAAGCGGACATACCACTCGCGTTTTTACTGTTCCACGGCTCAGCCGCCAATGAATTGGTCTGTCATGTGCACACAGCACTAATGTTCCCACGGGCCCTCCTAATTTTGCGCGATGACATGTGTGCTACCAGCCAGTTATATGCATTTATTTATCAAATAATGCACCAGGAACTCGCTTTGCCTGGAATGCATGGAATTGTCACCGGACTTTAAAGAAAGTAGGTGACGTACAAAGGTAGCAAGGAAGGCTGCGTTGTAACATGCAACCACAAGTAACCAGGTCCCTGGTGTTTTCCACACCCCGCTTGAGTTCCCCAGAATCAGCTTTAAAAATTTGGCTGACTAATTCGGTGTGCTCTCACTTCAAGTATATCCAACTTACGTATTCTCTCTGGGAATTAACAACATATGAGGCTAAGCTAAAGTAATACGCGCAAATATTTGCAAAAGCCTACTCATGAAAGTTTCGTGTCACAGATATTACATTGCCTAAAGTTTGAATGGACTTTTCTAACCAAGTCATCCTGCAAATCAGTAATTTCAATTGATATGAAGTTATAACATTATTACTGGTACCTTTTTTCGCCTCATGATTTGAATTTTCGCAACTTCCAGTTGCTCAAGTATCGTTCTTACTTTTCTACATTCTATGCTGCGCGTGTCACGTTATAAGTGTCAATGCACAAATCACTATCATACACACTTGTTTGCTTCTCTTATTACTCATTGGACTGCGCTGGCCACGCAACGCTTGCACGAAACAGAAAGTGTTTCCAACGCTTTGCTAAGACGACACGGTGGTGGCACCTACCCGTCACCTTGCGTTCTACACCTTATCACTTCGGAGATGGGCGCGCACGGCGCGCGTCCCGTTTTCCAGGATAACTGCCAGATAGCGCTCATGTCTCACGTGTGACGTGACTTGATGTGCTCGTTCGGCTCCGCTGCACGCTCGAGGCACTCTAACGCAGCACCTCCAGAATACGATTCACAGATTTTCTCGCGCAGAACTTCAAATAAATGTTTTTTTTTCATTCTCTCCAGACGCAAATGACGTCTTTCGACGATATTTGTGGTGTAACAGGTAGATACGGGGCCATTTTTTTTTGTTTTCAGTAAGCAGCATCCAATTTCTAGGCTTGCATACTTGAAGGGCAAGCTCAGTTAGAAACAGGTTTACTGTTGTTGTAGACCACACAAAAGATTGGCTAGCTGTTAAAATCTAATTGTCGTGACACCTTATTTTGACCGTTGTTTACCGAATCTAAATAAAGCAACTATTTCGCGCGGCATGTTGTTTTAGCCCCCGCCCCACCTCACCTCCAGCTTCACCCCACTTCGAGGCTTCTCTTATAATTTCCACCAATCCTCAAGTAGTCTCCGAGAACCCTATAATTGAGAACCACTTACATAAAACCTAAAACGATATAGGCAGTGCGCCAGAGAACCTTTCGCCTTAAAATATTTCATCCTGATTCGGAAGAAAACGCGGGCCTTATTATGTGATCAACCACGTCACAGAAAGCACATAGAAAGAGAATTTGATACGTCACTCAAAATAACAAACAAGAAGTTGGAGTGAACGCATGCTCCTTGGGTGGTAGGTCACAAATAATTCAGCTTTCTATTAGGTGACACAGAAAAACATGGGTAGCACAGCGTGCCTAACCTTTAGGCATGACTGAACAACAGCTATACCATGTGGCTGCGTGCTCCACAACCTGACAAGTTTTCTTTTTTTTTTTGCATTGCAACAAACAAACGAATACGAAAATAACGTGGCCGCTGCGTAGAAGCTTTTGTTGGCTGAAAAGAGCCAATGACCGGAACTAAGGTGTGAAAAGAGCCGGCTCGGAGCACATCTGTCCCAAGGAGCTGCGACAATGGGTGGCTCCCGCGTGAAAGACGGGTGCCTGTGCACATCCCGCCTACTCAACGCGAGGCGACTACCAGACGCGATAAACGAATGCTGCCAAGTATGACTTTCACAGCACTGACAATGGGGCGCCACGCATTAACATTAAAAGTTCTAGGGTTAACCATTGCAAAAACACGATGGATATAAGGGACACCGTAGTGGACAGCGCCGCAAGTATTGAACTCCTGAGGTCCGTTAACGTGTGCTTTAATCAAGCACATGGGTCTCTACCATCTCGTTTTCAGAGACGTGATGCTGTTGCATCCTGTGACCTTCCATTCGCAGGTTCAAATGGGGGCAAAAAGAAGATACAGATCGGCTTCTATAAAAGTATTCTGAACCCGTTCGCACTCTTGTTAGTGTCAAATCTTTTTTTTCTGTGACGCCGAAGCTGCGCGTCAGCTTCTACCAAAAATATTTGAAAGCTACGAATAGCAGCCATTTGAAATTCTAAACAAATCAATTGGCCTGTAGTTTTTTTTTGGTAATTTTATGTTTACGGACTGTAATACCATTGTATAGTCATTTGGGGACTCAGCGTAATTAAGCTTTTTTTGACGAGAATTAGAGACAAAAGGTCAACAACAGCGCATAATACCGGCTGGCCTTTTCAAACAGGTCACTAAAAATTTTAAGTACGTGAATAACGATCATGGCAAGAAATTTCGACTTACTGCATTACGAGACTGAAGATTTTGTTCAAGCAAACAGGACACAGATAACGACAGCCCGATAACGTTTGGGGAAATGGCTGTGGCGCGTGCGGAGACTTGCGAAAGGTTGGAAAGCAAACGTATTTTGAAAAACAGGGCACTTGGCAAAGGTGTTTAACCAACAGGTGACGAACAATTATGTATAGGCATCTAAAGATAGACGAAATTGAGTGTTTCGCGTGAAATTCATACCGACCACTACGTAAAGGACAAATAAACAAAGAGCCCTTATTCTACCGCCATCTTAAAACTGCTTTCCACGTCACTCACAGGCAAGCTTTTCGGACCACGCAAATGCATCAGCAACAAGCATAAAGAACCAACGTTGTTCCGCAAATTTTGCGCAGAGGCAGAATTCATTTCTTTAACTTATCCAAGACAATGGAGAAATATTTGATGTCAAACTGCGTGTGTTTCCCAGGGCCATTCTAAAAGCGTGCAGTGAATTACGCACACGAGCGAGGTTAAACGCTTTAAGAAGTTTCAAAAGCTCGCCTTCATTTTGCCAAAGGCGAACTTCTTTGGCCCCGTCTGTCGGTCAAGATGAAAGGAGACGGCTGATGGGCTGTCTACAACAGAATGCACTCGGTTCGGTGACATTCTATAGATGCGAGGCAAGCAGAGAAAATTCAAGGTCGTTTTGTTCAAAAATGTACAAAAGCGAAACAGATCACAATGAGAGTTTCTAAACAAACTTCCTCACCAGAAAAGACTTTTCTGCGCGGTCTTCCGGCAAGTGTATGTAACGACATTCAGACATATGCCGTGATGCGCATGCTATCTTTCAACTTAGCGATGGATTACGATGAGTGTAAGGGTGCAGTGAACAATTTAAATGAAGGATATGTCCGTTGATATTGTAAACTACTTGAATAGTCACAGCTACGGCAAACTACTTCAGGACAGAATCATATTTTCAGCAGTCATCTTGAGGATATTTTTACGCTATTTACTTCCTATTACATACATATTGCACCGTGTTAATAAAGCATATATATAACTTCTCTCTGTGCTTAAGTTTATGGTGCGCAGCGTATTGTCATTTGAATATTATCTTTAGATAAAAATGTGTCCTAACTAATCTTTCGACAGCGGGTAGATACAGGTGGGAAGGAAGGCTGCATAAGCAGGCACTCTCCACCACGTCGCTTAAATTTGAGTGTATAAGCTGCGTATGGGTAGTACTCAAAGTTATACTTCCCATAAGTTGCGAATAAGTCGTGTACTTAAACAGTTTCGTATATGCAAGGGCTTAGGTGCGTTGAGGCCCTGTTTAGCTGGACACAAGTAATAAAAAGTGAACGTGGGGAAAATCGAACCGTACCTAGACATCACAGGGGCTGCAGCGACGAGTGGTCATTATACGGAATTACGAAATATGGGGTGCGGTTACAATAAATACTATAATGATCAATCTTTAGCAACTTTCTTTGATTCGCTCGCCATTTCTCGGCATTTCATAAAAGCAGCCTGTCGGGGGCTGAGGAAGTTCACTTCTTGTGAGTGCAACGCGAAGCAGTAGGGTGGTCACCTGGTCTTTCCTAACGAAGTGAGGAAAGTGGCCTCACTACGAAAGAGTAGTTTCATTTACATTTCGGGGCAAGCCATGTAGACTGATCCGCGCCTCAATATCCAAACGTGTTTTGCCTTCTTTATTACAATAACCAATTTGCTGGTGGCAAAAATATGGTGGCGAAGGGTGTACTTTAAAAACAATGCCACAAAGACTTAAAGTCCACTGAGTTTGACAAAAGACCGCGCAGTTTGAACGCAACAGCTTGGACACGCGGCAGACATTATTCAACTTATCTGACACTCCATATTCTATTTGTCATCACGCCTGCAATAATCATGGTTGTGAGAAAGTCTTCAATTCAGTGGTGTCTCCCCCCCCCCCTTTTTGTTCACCCACTAGCCTGCGCATCAGTGTAAACATGACACTTGTGAATCCGCCCTCGAGTGTTTTTCCACAAAATGAAGTCAAAATGCGAATCGTAGGCCACGAAATTACTGTAGCCAAATATATAGAATTATACTATTGGTAGGATCTGACACACACTGTGCTCTATAAATAGGAGTTTAATCCCCATTTGCTGACATAATCAACGAGCATATACGCATCGAATACAGGTGCAAGTTTTGTAGTTGTCACGTACCTTATTTATAGCAGCTTCAAAGAACCCTTCCGACTTTCTTAAGTTTAATTTCAGCCACATTGAACAAAGAAAGCTGCCTTCCAGCACGCCTTCTTTCTCTGTCACATCTTGCGAGGTCACAGCAAGATATCCGTCCCACCAGGAAGCCGGTCATTCCTCTGCAGGAGGTCGCCATTATTTTCTCTTGAAAAACCGTCGGCGAAGCCTGCGTCTCAAGAGGGGTGACAGTTCTTTGTGCAGTGCAGATATTGTGCCAAAGCGCTTCACGTGGGTTCAACGCCTATGGGGAAGACCGCTAGCCGATATTCAGGTATGCATGGTGACTCTAAAGCAGCACAGGGTCATACATTCTCTGCTTGTCTTCAAGAGGGGCTGCCTGCTCTTTCTTCTTCAAGGGTGCAGAAGGGACGAGAACCTCGGGGAGTTCCTAGTGCCATCGGCATTCGTCATTTTCCCTCTTCCAAAAAGGAGGTTGAGACAGGGTATGGTCGCATTAGGCGGGGAGAAGACGTGCGATGATATATTGCCCACTGAACCAGATTGGAGGCCCTCCTCAATGGGGTGGGCCCCTTCGGATGATGCGAGAAAGGAAGGCCCCTCGCTTTTTATCCAAGGTGGGTTATCCCGCGATTCGAGCCCACGTGCTTGGGCTCATAACGCGCGGGAAGCTATAAAAGGAGGCCTGCGGGGACACCCTTTCGTGCGTATTTCAGCATCTGCTGTGGTCGGGAAGGATATCTGCAGCTGAGGGAGCTCTGAAAGCACGGTGGGGTTGCTGTAAATAATCGGGTTGGCATCGTAAAGATATTCGGAAGCCAGGACAGATAAAAAAAAAGAGGCTGATGACATCAAGAGCACTAAGATTCTATAGGAGGCTCGTCTGGCTGCAACATGGCTTGTTTCTTGCCTCTGAGAAGCTTGCTGTGTGCTGCAGCAGGAATGAGGCTAGCAGCTCGTACATGGTCAATAGACGAACTGGTGGAAGCTCGTGTTGTGACAGTTCTCCGCCTGTATGCTGAGATTATCGCATTCGAAATAAAAGCGTTTTGTGTGTGTGTGTGTGTGTGTGTGTGCGTGTGTGTGTGTGTGTATGTGTGCGTGTGCATGTGTGTGTGTGTGCGTGTGCGCGCGCGCGAGCGCGCGCGTGTGTGTGTGTGTGTGTGTGTGTGACAGCGAGAGAGAGAAAAAGCGAGAGAGAGAGAGACCAGACTTAATCATGATGAAATAACTTTATTGAATATACGGCAAAGAAAGGCCCGGGCCTGGGGCCACCTAGATAGCCGCTTGAAGCTACTGCTCCCGCACTGCCTTCAGAGCTCGCTGGACGGCCCATAGTTGGTTCGTTAGTTGGGAACTTTGCAGCGCGGCCGACCACCGTGCCCGCAGAGTCTTCCATGGTAATTTTTTTCGTCATGTTCATACATCAACATGTTTTCGTCTTGTTCTTGTGTTTTAGGTTCTTGTTACTGTCTTTGAGGTAGATCATTATGGGACGGGAGGCCTTATGCATGCCAGTAAACTTTCTTATTAATTCTTCCTTCTTGCTTTATCATTAAATAAAAGAGAAAAAACGGCAAGCCTGTGTGGAAGGCGCAGTACAGTCTCAGCGAAAGCTAGAAGAGCGGTCTTTATGAGCCTTTTCTAACCATGCTTTGGTAACGGCCACAAGCACACTTGCTTGGTACCCACTACAAATAAATCAACATAAATATTTTGTACTAGGTGAGCATTCACTATGTTATTCTTCGTCATTCTTCGGAGAATTGTGGTGCCCGGTACAAACTTGCTAGGAATTTGGTGCAATTTTTTATGCAGTCGCTGAAGATGAAGAAGAGTTATTTATTCGTTTATAATTATTTATTTATTTATTTATTTATTTATTTTCTTGTTTATTTATTTATTTATTTATTTATTTATTTATTGTACCCTCTAGGCCCGAGGCCATTACAGAGGGGAGTGGTGAACGGAAAATTATACAAATTTGGGTAGTAAATAACAGAACAAGAACGGAATACAACAGTGCAATAAAACAAACGACTAGAAGTATCAGTACATACAATGTAGCAAGAAAATACTTTGCAAAAATATTAAAAACAAACAAAGTAACATGACGTTATTCCGGTTCATACAACTTTACAACAATAATAAGGTGCCACGAATTCCAAGTTAAACAATGTAAGCTATAGCCTTTCGAAAAAGTTTATTATCAGTGATGGGGACTAAATTATTGGGAAGGTGGTTCCATTGTCGAGATGTTCTCGGGAAAAAATGAATGATTAATGGTGTTGGTGTTTTGTGCTTGAATTCCGACTTTGAATCGATGGTCTACACGGTGCGATAAGTAATGTGCCTGTGTAATGAAGTTATTATGAAGAAATGGGTGATGGTATATCTTATGGAACATAGTTAAGCGAGCTATTTTTCTCCGTGATGCTAGTGATGGAAGACGTGGGTTAACTTTCATTGAAGATATGCTGTAAGTGTGGTTATAATCGGAAAAAATGAAACGAACAGAACTGTTTTGAAGGAGTTCTAGAGAGAAGATGAGGTTTTCGTTATGTTGGTCTCACACTGCATCGGCGTACTCTAGTTTCGGGCGCACTAAAGACTGATAATGTAGTAATTTCAAAGATGACGGGGCGTTAGAAAATTTGTGACGTAAGTAGCCAAGCGTGCTGTTAGCTCTACTGGTTATGTATTCAATATGCCTGAAGTGGGTATGCGCCACATTTATTAGGTGATCGAGAAGAAGTTTTTTGATGGGCTGAAACGTTGGATGACCCACTCGGTACGCAGGTGGCATTGTGTGACGCCTGGTTGTTCCTTTGATGTTCTAAAACGCTTTATTACTTATAATAACGCGATTCTTTTCCCGACATCAAGCCTGCCTATGGCCAGTTTAGAAACGAGTTCCAGGCACCAGCGTGGCTCAGCGGTAGAGTACTGGGCTGACACGCAGCGGACACAGGTTCGAATCTCATTGTGTCTGCCATGTATTCAAATGCGAAGCATTTCTTAGCGAACTTCGGCGGCAATGAGCGTAATCTATCTATCTATCTATCTACCCATCTATCGATCTATCTAGCCGCCTACAACTTTTAGCTTTCCTGGCTGTTACGATAATGGTATTGATACCAAACTTGTTATGACATAACGTGACTGTATGACGCGCAAAGGTGATTAGTCATAACATGAAAATCATGACATATTTGTCATAAATTTCATGGGTTACATTCTATGGTCTTGCTGCTCTTCTGGTGAATTCGTTTACAGTCATGTTGCAAAACTACTACGGTATGACATAGCTACATGGCGAACACAAGTGAAAGACCCTAACATGAAAATCATGACATGCATATCATGTAACAACATAACTGCATGCCACACTTATGATGAGTTCGCGACCATTTCGCTAGCTTCGCATATACCAAATTAAGTATTACGGAACGTGAATAGACGACGAAAGTATGTGACTAGTGCAAACATGATAATCATGAGATACGTGTCTTGTACAAACATAACTACATGCCACACTCATCATGCGCTCGCGGCCGTTTTGCTAGTTTCACATATACCAAATTTGGCAATTCGAGACGTGAAAGAATGACGAAGGTATGTGGCTGGTACAAACATTAAAATCATGAGATGCGTGTCATGTAACAACATGACTACATGCCACGCCCATGATGCACTCGCAGCCGTTTCTCTAGCTTCACATATACCAATGCTTGGTGTTACGGGACGTGAATAGATGAAGAAGATATGTGACTGGTGCAAGAAAGATATTCATGAGGTGTGTGTCGTTGAACAACATGACTACATGTTCAAATGACGTGTATCACATGCTCACATGACGTTATGTATCGCATGACGTGAATATACAACGAAGGCAAATGGTACGTCCAAACATGATAATAATGATATGCGTGTCATGTAGAGCATGACTACATGCTACGCTCGTAGCGTGCTCGCGGCCTTTTTCCTAGCCCCACGCACACCAAATTTAGTATTACGTGACGTGAATGGACGATGAATGTAAATGGCAAGTCCAAACATAATAATCATGCTATGCGTGTCATGTACGGCATAATGTACCCCCGCCTCGTAACGTTGTGCTGATTTTAAAGTGACATATCGACCTTCCTCCTTCGTGCTTAGCATATCATCAATTTCTACTGTACGTTGGATCAGCCAATCTTTATTTACTGAGTTTATAACGACACTGCACCTCTAATAATCATATGGTGATTTTGAGACGTTAAACTCCACATATCAATCAATAAATTCTAACGACATTGGTTACGACACCGGCGGCGGCAGCGGCAGCCGTGGTGGCGGCAGCCGGTGACGCACGTGACCAATGCCACCAGGATTACTTCAGGCCTGCTCAATGTGCAGGCCACGGGCTCTGACGTCACTTCGTTTTGACCAGTGTGTTTCGCTCACAGACGTTCTTACGCTTGCTCTCGTCGCTCGACAGACATGGATTGCCAAGCCCGACGAAAGTTTTCGTGTTGCGCTAGTGTTCTTGTTGGCGACTTGAAAAGACCATCCTTTTCTGTGTCCGTGAACTGCAGCATGGATGTGTGATGTGTTTTGTGCAATCTATATTCGCAATCAGTACGGCTGAAAATCTTAACTGGTGGGGAAGGGATGCTGCGTGGCGAAATGTCGCGTCAAAGGTACTGATGCTGCGAGTGTTCATGTTTCTTAGAAACAATCGAGGAACGAAACGGGAGCGTGTCGCTCGTAGAGCTGACGTCGACATTCATCTTCTTTGTGACTCGAAGGTACGTACGTGTGCCCGTACAACATATCTTTAAGCCGTTCCACTGGCCCCACCGCCACCACGTTTCGTTCTTGCTGTAAAATAAAAGTGTCATGTTTGCTCCTGATTCGTTGCCGTAGACCCTGGCATTAAATAATTGACGCACGTAGCAGAACATTTTTACAATTGGCGTTTTTTCTTCAGGGTCAGTAATCATTTTTAAACTGGCGATTAGCGCCGTGGACTTATTTATATTAGGAAGATTTAGAATAACGTTCGCAGATTCTGCAAGCGTACAAAGAATAGCGGGTGCCATATGGGTTTTACAATAGTGTTTGACCCCCTGTCACAAAACGAGCGCTCAAAAAGGGCGTGCCGCCAAATTCTCGCGACAATGCGCCGGAGAGACGCCTCGGGGTCAACGGTAAAAAAAAGAAAACAAGCATCCAAAGACTCCACGGGCGCGCGTGCCTCTCCCTTCGGAAGCGTAGGTTCACCGACGAACCTCCTCACATTGGCGGCCGAGCAAGCCTTAGAAAGTTCTCGTTGGAAAAGGGCGTGGTGATCCAGGGTTGCGTCATCTTTCGCGGAGAGCCTTCGTACCGTCTTGCGCTTTCCCAAGCCTTCGCTGCGTATCGCGGCAACGAAATAATGAGAGCTTTCTGGAATCTCGCGCGGAAAGTATTTAATCGAGCAGCAGAGATGGGAGATCAGGAGAAGAAGGAAGTTAGCGCCAGTGTGCGTTGGGTTATTCCGCCACGTCTGTCGGTGGAGGTTTTGTTCTTATTGACAAAGGAGGAGAAGAAGAAAGTATGCGCCAGAGTGCGTAGGGCGTTCCGCCTTGTGGGCGAAGCCTTTTGTCTTCATTGACAAAGGAGGAGAAGAAGAGGATTTCCACCTGAGGGGTGAAGACTCGAGCTACAGGCAAGAGTGTGTGTCTACCGCTATCGAGCGAAGACGCGTGGCAACAGCTGCGTGTGTGAAGCCGACGTGTTTCTGGCGAAGAAGTTTGGAGCCTGGAGAGCGGCCTATTGAAGACGCGAGGTTTCCTGGAAGAGAGACTTCGGGGGCAGCGGAACGACAACAACGCTGGACTTTGAGTGAGTGATTCTCGGAAGAGTATCATCCAGACTTTTGTTCCAAGAACCTTACACTGAATAAGTTTTCTAACTCTTTAGTCTTTAAGTGTCTTGGTTGTTCGATGCATGCGACTGCATTGTAATGTGTATTGTTGTCTGTGTCCGTTGTTTCGAGTGTGGCTGATTGTACTGCGTAGTACGTTCTTTGATTGGTGACATATTGTATTCAACTATTGGCGAGTTTGCATACTTGTGTATCGTTTTGATCTGCCATAATTGAGAATATAATTTTGTTTTGTTTATCAACTCTCGGCTCGGACTTGTTCTTTGGGCCACAGCCGGCGTCCGCTGGCGCGCCAAATAGGACCACTTCTAAATTGTCCACGCTTTCGTGGCGCAGCTCGGGGGCCGATATTTCGGCCCTTGTAACTATCCCAGCGATCTCCTCCCTAATTAATGGGACCCGTGACACCCCCTTTTCCCCAAGGGAAAAGTCTAGGGACTTTCGCCCCAACCGCAAATCGAAGTGCACAGAAGCTACACACAGCACTTCGCATGTCTCGCGGGCCGCGATCACCACACGCTATTTCGGATTTTCTGCGGGCGGGCCGTGGACGCGAACGGCGACTCGCGTTGCGACACATGCACAGTGGCAGCGATTGTACTGCAAGGGCTCGCGGTGCGGTTTTCTAATACTCCCTATTACCTCTATTCACTTGAGTGATAAAAATGAAAGGAATGCTGTTGAATTACTTAGTTACTCGGTTTTGCTTCGTAGTATTTTCTTGCCGGTGTTCATATCACGTTATTGCAGTATTATTGTGGTCAGCACCTTATTCTAATATATTTACTTGAAATTTAGATGCGTGTAGACACGGTAAAGCGTTTCTTAATTGGTTTCCAGGTGTGTAATCTCTACTTTAAACTATAATAATTAAGAACCACTACAAAAATATGCCAATCCAAGAACTGGCAGTTTGAGGGAAGCGCCCAAATGGGCTACATCGTTTAATATCGACCCAGTACTAACAGTTTTCCCTGGCGCTAAGTTATATGACCGACCACGCACCACTGTGAGAGGGGCCAGAGCAAAAGAGGAAACGTTGCTTCTTGTGTCGGTCCCAAGTGATTTTTGAGAAACGAAAGGTTTTTTTCCTTGGAAAGATCATTGACCTCATATTGTGCTGAATACCATACTTGTGGCAGCAGCAAACACCCTGCTCGATAACTACGTGTCTATGAAGACATATGTTGAAAAGACTACAAATAAAACTTGAGAAACTTTGCAAATGAGTTGGGAGCAGTTTCTCTGCATGCTCTAGATAGTGTATGTATATGCGCGTGTAAATAAATTAACAATTAATAAACTTTGCCGTATTTAATTTGTCAGTTTCTTGGTCCTTCAAAGATTTCTTTTACAGATCGACCACACGTTCGATAGCGTCAATTTTAGGCTTTTTTGTGGAAGAAATGGCTCACAGGTGAATCTCTAAATACTTTAAAGCGCAATAAATTACATGGGTCAATGCGTTTTTTGCCCAAAAGGCTGCATAAAGCTGTTAAGGATGCAAAACATGCGGCAAACGCTTTATCTTTCAACGGGAGACGATTGTATACAGTATTGGATTCAGAGACTCCTGTACGCGCGCTCGCTCGGGCAAATTGAGTGGCCTCATGACGGCTGCAGTGAGCAAGGCTGATAATCTAGGTGGCATTAGCGCGACCCGTGTTCTAATCTCATGATAGCTTTCACTGTAAAAGAAGAGAGAAGGCATGACCTGTTTAGGATGACATCTTGCAAGAGATTACGCACACCCCGCCGATTCGGAATGTAAGATACGCACGTCCTTTCACATGTGGTCTCTACGTCACAAGCGCAGCGTTGCTTGTTCACCAGACTGTTGGGGTTCATGCGTCCGCGATGTATGTAGTAATCGTCGTAGTAGTAGGTAGCCGCTTCCCCGGCCAGACTATAGAGGAGCCGCACGCGCGCACCCTTTTCAATTGAGACTCACGCACGTTAATCATAAATAAGGAGATAGTTGTTTGTGATGAAATAACTTACAGAGAACAGTATTGGCTACCTAATCTCCAGTAAAATTCATTGAATTTGATGCTTACAAAAAAAAGACTAGTATTGGAAGGACGCACTTTGAGCACAATCTGCCCAGAAGGGGTTGCCTCGTTAAACTCGCTTAGCGTAACTTCCTTGGTTTTAGCAAATTTGGCGAGGTTGTGCCGCAGTGCCACGAATATTGTGAACTAGTATATAGACATGAACTAGAGGCGGTGAATGGTGGGAGTATGCACGAAGCGCGAGCAGTAAGAAATTGTGAGAGTGCAACGTCTCGTTTAGTCATTGGAATGTTCGCTGGTTGGCAGTACTTCTATATGCTGAATAAATGATGAAAACATGCGGGATGGCGGTACTTGGAGTGTTCATTAGACGGACGGACGGATTTACGGACGGACAGACAGAAATATGCACGGACAGACGCATGGATGAATGGACGAATTAACGCATGAATGGACGAACGCAGGGACGGACGCACAGACGGATGCACGGACGGACGGATAGACGAATGAACCGACGAATGGACGCACGGATGGTCTCCCAGACGGACGCACGGACGGACAGAAGCAAGAACGAAAGAACGAACGAACGCTACGCCGCACTTATCATCAGGCATTCCGTGGATATGCTGTGATTCTTTATTGCTTTGCCATTGGGGCGAAACTGTGACTTCTTTAGGAGCCAAATCTCCTTATTGCTTGGGCTGGACATCCTGTAGTAATCGTATGTAGCCACCTCTTGTTAGCTCTTAAACCGGCTGTTGTGGACGGTACTTGTACATATAACGAAATAAATATACGCTGAAAAATGCAAATGGTGCGATACTAGAGAACATTACTTCTAGTAGGATAAATAACAAAGATCACAGCATATTCAAGGAGTAAATAATGAGTGGGGCGAAGCGTCCACCAGTTCATCCACGCTTCCCTTCGTTCATCCGTCAATGCGTCCATCCGTCTGTGGCATACTTTTCTTCTTCTTCTGGCACGACACACTTGGGACATAAGCTAGTAGTGGGTAGTCTGCAGAGGAAAAAAAGAGGTAGTTGGAACAATGGCGGAGATGCATTAATAAACCACGCTGTGTTTTCGGAACAACGTTTCAGAGTGCTATATTTATTGGTGACCCGGAGTACGAACGCGACCTTCCATGGAGCAGCGTGAGCATCTCGACAGCCTCAACCCCGGTACCGCTGCCACTGCACCCGGCTATGTACCCCCTTCGGGTGTTGTTGGAGGTACTACTACCATGACGCTACCACAGCTGTGGCTTTCCGATCCCTCCTTATGGTTCATTCAAGTCGAGAACAAGTTCAGCATTCATCGCATCATGTCAGAAGTTCGCCAGCATGAGCTCCTCGTTGAAGCGTTGCCGCCACAGGCAATGGCCGAAATACGCGACATCCTCGTGGGCCCGCCTGGTGACACTCCATATACGGCAGTCAAACAGGCTCTTCTTAATTAGCACTCTGAAACGCGGTTCCGAAAACACAGCGCGGTTTATTATTGCATCTTCGTTATCGTTCCAACTACCTCTTCTTTTTTCTCTGCAGACTACCCACAACTAGCTTATGTCCCAAGTGTGTCATGCCAGAAGAATAAGAAAAGTATGCCATACATCCATCCATCCGTGCATCTGTTCACCCATCCTCTCGGGCGTCCATCCATGCGTCCATCTGTGTGTTCGTCCATGCGTCCGTCCGTCCATGCCTGCATTTGCTCATGCATCTGTCCGCCCATTTATCCGTCCTTCCATCCTTCCATACGTTCTTCCGTGCGTCCATCCGTTCATCCGTGCATACGTACATTAGTGCATCCATCCGTGCGTTCGTTCCTGCGCTTGTCCATGCATCTGTCCACCCGTCCGTCCGTGTCTGGGTTCCTTTATGCGTCCATTCGTTCATCCATGTGTCCATCCATGCGTCCGTCCATGCGTTCGTCTATGTGGTCGCCCGTGCGTCCCTTCCTGTGTTTATCTATGCGCCCGTCGGTGCGTCCGTCCATGCATGCGTCCAGCCGTGCGTCAAAAAGACAGACAGACGACGGGTGGACACGGCTAGCGGATGAATCGTGGTTTGCCGATAAAACCCTCCGAAGCTTCGCTCTTCTCATTAGCATTCACTCCGTGGATATGCTGTGATTTTTTTACATGCACACAACCACGAGCTCGAGGTTCTAGGGCACTGCACTCCTTTTACCATCCGAAGCAGTGCTTTATATTCTATTCCACGTATTGAATATTTATGTCCAATTTTCGAACTTTTCGACGCATTTTTTTCCTCTAAATCGTATCCTGCTTCCCAATATCTGTGCTGTTTGGTTTTCTACTGGCATGATTTTTCCCTCGCCCCTTTTTTTGTGGAAGCAATGTAATGTGCCCTGTTCGTACATGCACACGCAATGACATTCAAAGTTTAAGTATTGTTGATGTCGTTTTGCAAGCCAGCATTGGCTTACCTAAAACACAGTAGTTGGCAAATATGAGTGATATATACGTAAGCGTTATCAGACTCTATGGAAATAATAACATCCTCTTCCATGCTCCTTGTATGGCACACATGGAATACGGAATGTATACACGTCCTTTCACGTGTGGTCTCTCACAAGCGCGGCGCTTCCTGTTCACCAGACTACTCTTAACTGCGAAGCAATTCTTAGCGAGCTTCGGCGACTTTGAGTCTATCTATCTATCTATCTATCTATCTATCTATCTATCTATCTATCTATCTATCTATCTATCTATCTATCTATCTATCTATCTATCTATCTATCTATCTATCTATCTATCTATCTATCTATCTATCTATCTGTCTATCTGTCTGTCTGTCTGTCTGTCTGTCTGTCTGTCTGTCTGTCTGTCTGTCTGTCTGTCTGTCTGTCTGTCTGTCTATCTATCTATCTATCTATCTAGCCGTTCTTACGATTTTTAGCTCTCCAGGCCATTCCGGTAATTGTATTGATACCAAACTTGACATGACCGCATGACGAGCTTGTTATCAGCTTGGTATTGCATGACGAGCTTGGACACATGTCATAACATTAAAATTATGACATGTGTGTCATGAATGTAATGATTTACATTCTATGGTCTTTCCGCTCTTGCGGTGGTTTCATTAACATGACATGGTGTAATACTGGTGTGGTATGGCATGACGGCATGGCGAACACAAGTGAGAGACCCTAACATAAAAATCATGACATGCGTGTCATGTAATAACATAATACAGGCCGCGCTCATGATGCGCTCATAGTCGTTTCGCTAGTGTCACATATATCAAATTTCATATTACGGGACGTGAATGGACGACGAAAGTATGGGACTGGTACAAACATGATAATCATGACACACGTGTCCAGTAAAACTTCGCTACATGCTACGCTCATAGCACGCTCGCGGCCCTTTCGCTAGCTCCACATATACCAAATTTGGTATCAGGTGACTTCAATACATGAAGAAGCTAAATGACACGTACAAACATGATAATCATGTCATGGAAGTCATGTACAGCCTAGTTTACCTCCGCCTCGTAACGTTTTGTTGATTTTAAGCTGTCATATTAAACTTTCTCATACGTGCTTCACATATCATCGATGCCCACTGTACGTGGAATTTGCAGAGGAAGTTATTTTTAAATGCTTCGTATTTAATATAACTACCTCTGCTCGCAAAAGCCGCCTTTTATGCGTGCAACCCGCTACACAGAATGCCGGCACATGCGCATTTAAGAACGTGACACTGCTATCACATTCAGTTTTTAAAGGCGAAGCTTAAGGGTTTCCCAGTTTTTCGCGAACCAATTGCTTGCGTGAATGCAAACGTAGTATATCACGGAGAGGTTTAATCCCTATCGTTTAATCTAGAGCATGCATAGAAACTATCTAGCGCTCTAGATAGGGAAGATCTTGTGACGACACATTCATTATATGCAGACCGTTTGCAAACCACACTTGGGCTGGATTTACCGCTATACTCCATACGAATGTATCAATCATCAAGTTTTTTTTGTGTTTAGAAAAAGTTTATTCTCTCATGGGACCCAACAAAGCTAAGGGATAAGCGTCTGTATAACAGGCACAATAACAAACAAAAGGCAAAGCACAACATACATTACACATTTAAACAAAAGTGTCCAAGTCCGTGGGATGCCCATAGTCCATAGTACTAATAACTATGCATGCACTACATAAATGCACTAATCACAATATGGACAATGTACATGATGATATATGTGCAGAATTTACAAGACTTGGTGAAGATGTTAGAAAATATGTACAACAGGTATCAATAGTCATAAATATTACATAACTTACAGCGTTAGAATGAAGGCATATATAGAAGAGCGCACACCAATATGGGACATACACAAACACATAACAATAGAAAATACATACTGATTACATGCACCAATCAGACATTGACAGGTGACCTGGCTATAAGAACCAGGCGAGGTGGAAGACTAATCGAACGCGTCTGTCAACTACGGAAAGAAAGCGGCCCGACCATTGTCGCAGAAATTCTTCCTCCCCAAGAAAGAACAATTCCTCCGACAGAAACGATAAGAGTTCAGAGTAGAGGCGTTCCAGAATCGGAAAAAGAGCACGACGACGATGACCTGCTGCAACAGCTTCGCACCTATTACGCCATAAACAAAAAGCTCCCGCAGCCATTAGAAGGCGTGCAAAGCGACTACGCGAGCAGCGACCAGATGTTACAAAGCGATTAACACCTAGGCTACGAAAACTAGTGTTAACTGACTTCCAAAACACCTTTGCAATGACAAATTGCTGCAGCATATGCTGGTTAGACTCGTGTAACGGGCAGTTAGGACAAGTGGAAGATGGGACCATGCCCCACCTCTCAAGTCTGTTCTGTTTTGGGAGTACTCTCCATCCAAGATGCCACATAAAGTCACGGAGGTGACCAGGCAAAAACGATGCCGTTATCGCGCTCCACGAGACATGCCTCGATCGTGCTAGACTGGCTGGAGGAACCAGAGGAAGCAGAAAAGCCGCTGTTGTATCTACAATGCGGCTTTCAAGGATGTCCACATCGGGACAAACCTACTGCGCGTGTCGATAAAATGCTACTGCCGTTGAGTAAAATGCAGGCACGTTAAGTGTTTGCGGTGCAGAATTAAGCCGTGCATCTGGTAGTAAATAGCGTAGTTTGGTGCCTAAAAAATAACAGGTGAGATCACGCGCGGGGCACTGATCACCATGCAACAACCGAAGTAAGAATCGTAGGGCAAGCAGCCGGCAGCGAACAGAGACGGATGGGAATGCGAATCCACCGCAGTTTCTCGGTTGCCCAAGAGCTGCTCGGTAAACCAGCTCTGTTCCACCCGACCAGAAAAAGGAGCCAATGACGGATTGCAACGACCTGGTGATTCGTAATCGGGGCTGTAAGACATGAGATATGTACCATGCACGGCCGCAAAACACCGTCTGTGCTAAATACCTTCTTTCGAGCATCGGTAAATCATACTCTTGTGCTTCCCGGACGTGTCTTTTTACATCTTCGACAACTGAATTCCACAAGGAGGCTGATATGCCCTAGCAAGTATAATCAAGCCCCAGAATGCGAATAGAGTAACTTTTTTGAAGACCGAAAAAGGAACTTACACGTGCGTCTGGGGAACCAATAAGTAAATATCTACATTTGGAAAAATTTAACGCAGCACCTGAAATCGTGCCATACGTTGTAAAAAGTCGTAGGCTACGGGACAAACTGTCCTCATTCTTCAAATAAAACGTGATGTCATCAGCAAATGCTGTCACTGCCACGGTACCACTACCTGGAAAAGTAAGGCCTCTAACGTAAGGGTCAGCGATTAGCGATTGAAAGAATGGTTCGAGGCTGAGTACAAAAAGTGCAGGGGATAAAGGACACCCCTGGTGAACACCACGGGTAACCGGAAATGGCGCACTCTCTAAACCACCAAGAAACCACGTGCTGCGAATATTTCGGTATGCGTTTCTGAGAAGCTCAACGAAGTTTTGTGACAAGCCAAATGCTGCCAATACGCTAAATATAAAGCTGTGTTCGAGGCGATCGAATGCCTTTTCCTGGTCAAGTGAAACCAAGAGTCACCGAGCTGATCTTGTTAACGTGTACGCAACTATATCGCGCGTTACAAAGGAAAGACTGTGGATTTATTTTGAGGCGAAGTTTCTTATAGCGGCACCCGTTCGTCCCTCGTAGTCGTAGTCTTAGTGTGTAACCAGTCTAACGCTTTGACCTCCAAGGTGGTGCAGGTGGGAGATTTCTTCTGTACGTTGTTGAACAATAAAAAAATTCGCAACGTGCGCGTCAACTAAAAGCCGAATTCTTCTGTCTCTCATTCCCCATTAGCAGCCATTGGCATGTTCCAGTAGGAAAGATTAGTAGAACTGTTAAAAGCTGACTTCTGCTGTCTCTTATTCACAGTAGCAGCCATTGTTTACCTCCAAGGTAGTTCCTGGTGGGATTTCTATAGTGATTGAATAAACAATAAAAACGTTTCTTCAAAACACCGTTGATTGATGAAATAAACCAACGAAATACGGCAAATGTTCTCTTAAAGCAAAACGAAACGATGCCAGATGTTTCTAAAGTAAAACAAAAAGGATACGCCAGCTGCTTAGCGAAAGACGCCAGGTGTTTTCTGAAGCAATGATTCTATAATCAAAACCATATCGATACAGGTTTGTAGTTGCCGATGCTCGTTGCCGTCAGTGTGTGCTCGCATGGATAAGGATGTCGAAAGGCGGGCGCGCAGGGCAGCGGCGGCGCGCGCTCGCAGACAGGACCCTGAAGTGAGAGCACGCGAGGCAGAAGCGCGCCGGGAAGCTGCGCGACGTCGCCGCCAAGATCCTGCTGTACGCGAACAAGAAGCCACATCAGCAAGGCAGCGTCGGCAAGATCCCACCTTACGGAACAAGAAGCTGCAGCGGCACGAAAGCGTTGGCAAGATTTTTCCGTACGGGAATGAGAGGCCGCATCAGCAAGGCAGCGTCGGCAAGATCTTGCAGTACGGGAACAAGAAGCTGCAGCGACACGTCACCGTCGGCAAGATCCTTCCGTACGAGAACAAGAGGCCAAGGCAGCACGTCAACGTCGCGAAGCAGATCTTGAAAACATTCGACAATGGGAAGCGGCGAGGAAGTGCGCTTATCGCCAGGCGAATAAACGGAAGAAAATTTCACGGTATTACTTCCCGGAGCTTCGCCCAATCTCATCACCATTCACCTCGTGGATCTGCCGTCAATTTTGTTTTAATAGTGCTTCATACACGTACCCAAAGGCGTGTTTACTGAAGGGAAGACCCTGCCCATTTGCTCGTTTGGGGAATTTGTGTCCTGGCTACATTCAAGAAGGCGTCTTCAATTTATTTGTGCGTTGTTACAGTCGTCCTTTCTGATTCTCTTGACTGTCGTGCTTTCTGGTGAACATGCTGTATATATTATGAAGCGGTACCGGAACACTTTGCAGTTTGTACAACAACTCGTAACGACGAATGTACCAGTCAATATTAGACCTTTTATTTATTCATCTATTTATTTATTCATTTAGCATTTTTCTATGAAACCCATAAAGCCAGCGTCATAATACATTATTATTTGGTCAACTTCTTTGCATGTGTGTGGGACATGGATATGCGGGGTTCAACGTCCCAAAACCGCCATATGATTATGAGAGACGCCGTAGTGGAGGGCTGCTTAATGTTCATTTAACTGGGTTTTTTTTAACGTGCACGCAAATCTGAGCACACGAGCCAACAACATTTCCGCCTCCATCGGAAATGCAGTCGCCGCAGCCGGGATTTGATATCTTGTCCTGCGAGTCAGCCGCCGAGTACCTTCGCTACTATATATCACCGCGGTGGGGTCACGTGTGTAGGACCAACACTTGTCATAACATTATATAAAGCTCTACACAACAAAATGAATTGATTGATTGATTGATTGATTGGTTGATTGATTGATTGATAAGTGGGGTTTGACGTCCCAAAACCACCATATGATTATGAGAGACGCCGTAGTGAAGGGCTCCAAAAATTTTGACCTCCTCGGGTTCTTTAACGTACACCTAAATCTGAGCACATTGGCCTAGAACATTTCCGCCTCCATCGGAAATGCAGCCGCCGAAGCCGGGATTCGATCCCGAAACCTGCGCGTCACCAGCCGAGTACCTTAGCCACTAGACCACCATGGCGGGGCGAAAAAAATGGAAACGTAGGTTTAAAAATGCCAAAAACATATTGTACACCTCTATCTTCTTCGGAAATAGCATAGTAATTCTGGACGTAGGAAGGGACATCAAAATTTTCCTTTTGAAACCTTGATTTTGGTGTGCTCTGAGGAAGTTGGTCGAATTTCACAGCCCTGCGGAAAGTTACCAGGGGCTGTTTTTGAAAATATAAAAGTGGCATAACTGCTCCGATGAAATAACGTCAATTATTCCGTTTCAGCCAACCGCGTGCCTTGAAAAGTTAGTTACCGTAAATTATAATGTTACCGCCGTAATCAATGTCTCGAGCCTTATCCGAATATCTGTCACCACACGGGTTTTACTCATGAATGCTCAAATAAATGTTTTCTTTCCTTATACTTTTAGGCACATTCTTGGAAAGACCCAGTATGTTTTGATTCCAGTACCTTTAAGTATCCTGGGGTTCATTTCAGGAACGACCCAGTATATTTAATGGTTGAGCTGTTATACGCCTTTTTTCATCCGTTAACGACATCCCCTCAATGCAAGCAGTTTTGCGACTTCGTACCTCACTCCTGTTTAATTCCCTGCGTTATTGTCGTTCGTCTTCTTTCATGAGGACACTTATATTAGATTGTTCTAGTCAGCCTCGCCTTGGAATATTCTTTTCCGGTCGCAGCTTCCGAGTCTGAGAAGAATGGAAGGATTAAACGTGATTGCGGGCGCACCAGTCTCCGAGGGACGTCCGAAATTAAAGGCGCACGCCGCGGAACAAGATGTCGTGCGGAACGAAATGGCATTTCATTCGGGGGGCTCGCAAATGAATGGGCGAGTGCTTGTGCAGCCTGTTAATTCAGGAAGTCGTTCTTCATCGTGTGCTTCTATGAAATTAGAAACTCTGGCGGAGGGATTAAGCTTGTGATTTTCCAAGTACAACATTAAGGCCAATGTCCTTTATTGTTGCTGTTTTTAATTTGAAGTTCCAAAAGCACGTATTCCTAAGAAAAGTTAGGAAAATAATTTGCCGAATGGACTGGTTTTACGGCATCAGAGCTTGCTGCTATAAGAGCTGCTTACAATATCTCGTTAAAGAGCGTCCAGGACAATGGGTCATATTCTGTGATTCGAAGGCAGCACTTCAGAGTTTGCAGTTTGCCAAGCGTAGGAGAAATCATGAACAATTGGTACATGAAATAAGACATTGCCATCATGAAAATCTAGCACGAGGGCATGATATTATATATCAATTGCTGCCTGGACATATCGGTATTACCGGAAATCAATTAGCCGATGATGCAGCCCGCTCAGCCAATGAAGGAACCTGTGTGGTCCCGATTCCTCTATCAGGGATTGATGCAGCAAGACAACTTTACCTACTGGCTCGAGATCTTACACGCACGTTCTGGTCGTCTACGAGCTTCCAAATGTGTCAATTATATGAACTGGATCCTTCGCTCAAGATACAGGCACCAACACAACTTTCTCGCTCCGATGTGACACTGTTATGCCGCCTTTGGTTGGGTGATGCATTCACAAAGGTGTACTCCTTTCACATTGGTATGGCAGACACCTCTACATGCGACTACTGCGGAGCTGAAGAGACTACTGAACACGTCCTGTGCAGCTGCGCTTGCTACGACACACAGCGATGCCAGCTCCGGATGGTTTTGAATCCTATTGACTCTAGACCATTCTGTGTATAGAAGATTCTGGGACCTTGGGCATCTGCCTCAGTTGCGCAAAAAGCGACTAAAGCACTTCTACTTTACTTAATGTCAACAAACCTGAGCAACCATCTGTAGACAGTGTGTGCTCCCCCGAGTGTGCTCGTGATTGTGTGTACCTTCTGATCTCTCGGCAACCTCTTTTCTCCTCTTCATCCCTCCCCCAGTGCAGGGTAGCAAACCGGATGTGCATCTGGTTAACCTCCCTGCCTTTCCTTGCATCTTTATCTCTCTCTCTCTCTCTCTGAAATAAAAAAAGCGAAATTAGAATGAACGCACGGCGCTTGATAGAATACCTATAAAAGGAAGAGACCGGGAGGTTAAACTTGAAGAACTGGTTTGCTACACTGTACAGGGGCTGGGAAAAAAACAAAAAAATTGGCAGATCCCACGTACAGTGGTGAAAATCAATGATACGCGAAGCACGAATAAAGAAGGTTGATATGCCACTGAGCATGGCCAAAAAACGCTGCAGCGTTTTCTGGTCATGCTCAAAAAGTGTTGCAAGGTCTCTTTAAAGGAGTACTGACATCAAATTTACTCGTGGCAAGATTTTTGCGTCAGCGAGTAGCTAAAGACCCCGTAGCAGCGATTCGCGACCTAAAACGCAACATTGATTTATACCACTGGCATCTAGCACGATTCAAAACGGCCGGCAATCCCGCCATTTTTAGAGCTGGGACCACCAGCAGTGGCGCTACCTTTAGGTCACGTCCAGATCACGCCAAAGCTGACCACTTCTCCACAGAAAAAAGTGAAGTCAGGCTCAGCTGCACCGCAAGCACTTCGTCTGCTTGGTGGACACATTCAGTCATGCCTTGTCACCTGAATTACCACCGTCGCCGTACAAAGTGTCAACTCGGATTGAATACGATAGTCTGGAGTTCACGATTCACGACGTCGCGAATTGTTTTTGCTTTTATCGACCTTTTACACACAAGCAATTCTATAGAATGAACGCCGTTCCAAGCAGCACTGAAGAGGTGGCCGAGGATGCATGCTTCAGCTATGTTCGCTCGTGAGTCTCATTTAGCTATAGGTTGTATTCACGGGACGTCAGCTTTGCGGGTGCGACAGCGAAAAGTGCGCCAGCTGGGGTGGCAACCACGTGGCCACCATTTTAAAGGCCACCATGGTGGCGGCCGGTGGTATACCGGCAGTTGAGTCCAGGGGCTCCAACAGGTGCACATAAGTTACTGCGGGCACGTTGCTCTTGATTTAATTTATCTGTATTTATAAGGTACGAGATTTACCATTTGTGAGGCTGCTGCAGCCTTCAATGATGCGTGCTAGGCTCGCTTGAGCATGCACGCCGAGAAATCGCACGCCTATGCTAAACATCGATAGACGGACAAAGTGGTTCTCTGTAGAGAGCGTTGACCCACTCATTCTGACGAGCGATGGGGTCGCATTTGACACCAGACTTCTTTGAAAGGTGTAACTCTGAGACATATAGGACTATTTGATGCATATACGACAATTTTTGTGACGCACGAACGATTCAAAGTCAAGAAAACGGTAAGTACTTGACTAGTGGATTTGTCCACGAACCTTTGCTGAAAAGTGAAGGTGACTGCATCGCTGTGGGCACAAAGGTAAAATATTATTAGGTCATATTCTATCTGTAAGCGCTGAAGTCGAGTTTATCCATATATTTGATACTACAGCAATGTTTTATGAATATAGTTGAAGTAGTGGACTTAACAGCGCTTACAAACTTGCACGTGAAAACACCGTTGCATTGGGCAGATTAGATTGCGGTAAAGTGCACACCAGGCTGAAATTTGGGCGTGGTTGGCTCACCCACAGTTTTGATGAATCGAATGAAAAGTGTCAGGAGCATTAAAGTATTCACTAGAACAAGGTTACACGCCACCTGTGCTTTGACGCAAGTGTACTGAGCCAGATCGCTTTAGCAACAAAAACAAAAGCGTGTGACTCTCATTTAAGCTCGTAGTGTTCCATGCATGTATTAATATTGATAGCCCAACGTTGAGTACTCCGCTGTGCTTTACGCATACGTCTCTGCCAGAGCATTGAAACTGACTGCATTTACTGTGTTATTGCGATTTCTTTATCTTCTTCTTTTGTTCGCATCTCAATTACTTAAATCTGTGAGAAACTGAAACCAACTGAGTTTCCATTCGCAGGTGAACCTTTCGCCTTGTTAAAATCAGCCTGGCGAAGACAGCTGAATCACTCGCCCCAACGCTTCACCGCAGCCTGCAGTATACGGCTACATGACCGCGAATAACGTTCGGCAAGAAATCAAACTTGACCGGTTTTGAGTTTTCAGGCTTGCCACCCATCTATTTCGTGCGATGGCTGCGCACAAATATACGGCACAATAAAACGTGATAACGGATGGTATAGGCGCAAAAAACGGCTCAACTTTAGTATCACGCAGAGGCACACACATGTGTACTATCGGCGTCAAATGAAACCCGAACCGTGGAGCGCGTGCTTCAAGCATTAGAAACAGTATAGTGTTCGCCATCCAGTCATCACAATTCACAGGCGTGCACATCCAGTTTGGCAGCACTGCGCGATCCACCTAGAGTGCGTTATCTCCGTTTCTGCTCTAGTTTTTGTATGGTGACAATGGTGTAAATCGTGGGGGTGCGGAGCGCTTTTGATCGTATCACTCGCAATTCCTTGCTTTTACTGCAGCGTCGCAGTGCAATCGGTGTCTTGGCACCATAAAACAAAAAGGGAAATATAATCGGTTTGCGGTTGATATTGCCGTATCTCGTTCGCCAGCGCTGCTCCCCCTACACCCTTCTTTCAGAGAACGACCCAAAAAGGCTTCATTTTAACTAGAAATTTGAGTGTTTCTTTGGAAGAGAGCGCGCAATTTGTTTCGCTTTGCCGGCACGAAGTGAAACACCATAAAATCGCCAGCATTACGGACAAACATTTGCCTACTGTCAATAGAATTTGCCCAGCACTCCATGATGATTGACTCCGTGATGACAAACTGTGCTACAATACTCGCCTTTGACTGCAGTAGTTTAACCTCCGAATTTTTTTTAATTTTGTTCTTTTCATATACATTACCTGGAACGCAAGCAGAAATATTGCACTATAAAAGGATCGTGCAGTGCTGCCACACCAGATGTGAGGGCCTGTCTGTGTCAATGACTGGTGGACGGCGCGCACTATGCCTTGTGCCATGCGCTCCGCTGTTCACGTTTCATTTGATGCCGATAGTACATGACCCCAACCATGGCGGCCGGAAAGAGTGCCTTCTTCACATTGCTCGCGTGCTGTGTGGATAACCGAAGCGTAGGCTGTGAGAGCACAGGGTTGCTCGAAGGTGGATATCACCTCTATTGGTGTGCTTTCGCGTGCACAGCGTTCATGTATACGCAGAGGTGTCAATGGAATATCGCTATCGGGAATGAGCATCAGCGAAAAAATAGAACACGTTCTCTGCTTGCCAGGTTCTTTTTGCGTCTCCAGATGGCCTCACCTAGTCACTCTCGCGGTTGCGGCAGCAGTAACACGGTATTACGCGGACGCAAAGTGTACGATGAACTAAAATTCAATGATACCTGCGTGTTACTTGTTAGCGATGATATTTGACTATACGCTGTTCCACATTGATAGCCTGTGGTCGTGTTGGCGCGTAACACATACGTGATATGAAAAGACGCCCTCGTTGCACTTTTTACATGCTTCGAACGAGACTACTGCAACTCACCTGCAACTCGCAATGATTCTCCGACATGCTGACCAAGAAGCACAAGTTTAATCATGCTATTTTCTTTCACCGTTATTTTAAAGCTTGTTTTCATTTTCATAATTTCACGAGATCATTCAAAGTGTTGTGACGAAAATAAGACGCGATGAGCAAATGCGTTTTCTGGCTTCGGCGCCAGTCGCGCCACGGTAAAAGCACGTCATCGCTACGTCATCGTCATCGTCATACGTCATCGCTACTAGGGCATCGTCACTCAGGATCGTATTTGTGGAATGTATCACACCGAGCACGTAGCACTAGTATCGACGTCGAAGGGCAATCCGATTTTCATGAAACTCTCGTGCGCTGTTTGCAACCGAAATTTCCACACGGCGCATTCTATTCAAATTTGGCCAAGACGACCCACGCACACCGAGCAATCGCATAAAGGGTACATCTCGATTCTCAAAATTGATGTCAGTGCTCTTTTAAGAGCCGTGGCAGTTTCAACGAGCGCAGCGACTGTGGCCTCTGCAGATACACTTTAGTGATGACAACGTCCGCTCGGTCAAGTTGGCCAATATCGCCCAAGCCACAGAGCCCACTTTCTGGCACCTTTCAATGCACCTTTCTCATAACGGACCTGGCCGCGGCGTTCCATCTCTGCTCGAGCAAGACCACATACTCTTGTGCTTCCATTTATGCATAAAAAGTACGACGCGGACAGCGATGTTAACGATTAAGTCTTTATACATAGCATCACGGTGACGGCGAGTGAAAGAATGCACCTTGATTTTCCACGTAATTACTATCACTGTAGAACGAAGTGCAGTTCTCTCGACACCTCTCCGGCAAAACAGATGTCAACGCTTCCATCTACTTTTGGGGGCGAAGCTCCTCATAGCGGCCCCCGTTCGTCCCTCATAGCCGCTTTGACCTCCAAGGTGGTGCCGGTGAGAAATTTCTTCTGTGCATTGTTGAACAATAAGAAATAGTGCTCAATGTACATGCCAATGGCTGCTGATCGGGAATGGGAGACAGGAGCATTCGGCTTTTAGTTAATGCGCACGCTGCGATCCCCATTAGCATCCATTGGCATGTACATTGAGCACTATCTGACAAGAAAGGGTTGCTACGCTATACACGCTGGGTGAAACCTCCTTAGTTTTAGAAAGATTTAGCGAGCGTTGAGCCGCAGTGCCATGAATACAATGAAATAGTATATACCATGAACGCAGTCGAGGTGGGTAAAGGTGGGAAGTAGATACGAAGCGCAAGCCGTAAGAAAGTGAAAGCCGAATTCTCCTGTCTCTCATTTCCCATTAGCGGCCATTGGCATATGGTGGTTTTGGGACGTTAAATCCCACAAATCAAATCAATCAATCAACCATTGGCATGTAGATTGAGCACTATCTGACAGAAAAAGGTTGCTACGTTATACTCGCTGGGAGTAACCTCCTTGGTTTTAGAAAGATTTCGTGAGCGTTGGGCCGCAGTGCCTTGAATACAGTGAACTAGTATATACCATGAACTCGAGGTGGTTAGAGGTGGGAAGTAGACTCGAATCGCAAGCCGTAAGAAAGTGTGCCCGTGCCACCTCTCGTTTAGTCCTTGAAATGTCTATTGGATGGCGGTGCTTCTACAAGGGAAATATATGATGAAAAGATGCGAGGTGGTAGTACTTGGAGTGTTGAATAAATGGGCGAACGGACACACAGACAGATGCATGGATGGACGCATGAACGGACGCAGGGGCGGATGCATGGAGGAACGCAGGGACGGACGCACGAACAGACGCACGCACGAATGGGCGGATGGACGCATGGACGGTCACACAGACGGACGCATGGACGGACGGAAGCAAGAACGAATGGACGGTCGAATGCTTCGCGCCACTCTCCATCATTCACTCTGTGGATATGCTGCCAATTTGTTTTAGATGCGGAGCATCCTATACTCGCGCCTTGTAGTGCGCCGTCCGCGCCGTCCACACCGCTTCTCGAACATTCGACAGCTGACGCGCGCGCATGCGCCGTCGCGCCGTCGCCCACTCTTCCACCATCTGTGCATCCCTTCCTCCTCTACACACCGCGCGTGCTTCACTCCTCCACCATCTGTGCACCCTTGCTCCTCTACACACCGCGTTCGACATCTACAATTCTCCTGATTCTCCAGTGGACGCGCATGTGGCGTCGCGCTTCGAGAACATTCAACAGCTGACAGTGCATGCGCCGTCGAGCTGTATATATACTCAAGGTCGGCGCTCGCTCGCTCAGTTGCCGCTCGTCGGTTGGTTTGTACGGCGCGTCGACGTCCAAGGTCGCGGTGAAATGAATTCCAACGAATCCACAAACACAATGATCGACGTCCCTTCGACCAGCGCCGCCCTATCGCATACGTGTGTACGTGTTCACTCATTTAACACCCCCTCCTACAACCACGTTAACCAATTTAGCCATCGACCCAAGTAAGTCGCAATTTAACACCCCATTTCACAACCACGTTAACCAATTTAGCCATCGACCCAAGTAAGTCGCACTTTAACACCCCGTTAACCAATTATATGCTCCGCATCCTCCTCAGTGTTCCCCCGAGGGAAGCTGCGGGCAATTTTTTTTTCTCGGAAACGGCTTTGTGGGCTAGTTCAACTCATGGAGATGAAGTGTCCATCGGGGGTCAATTTGTCTGGTAGGCTGATAATAAAAAAGGTCAACATTTACGATGAAAGTAATCTATACGAAAGACTATTCGTCATGTATTCTCCTATTATACCTTTCAAGATGCAGACGCTTCTATAGAAAAGCTGCACCTCAAAGACATGATGAGGGGTATTTCTTCTAGGTTAAGTTGTTGATTTAGTGTTGCGCATATTTCGCTTAACCCTATAGACCAGCAGTACGACGTAACTATCCTACTTATTTTTTCAAGCTTTACGGGATGACTTTAAGCTCTCCCTTAGTAGAGTATCTGTAGTACACTGAATCGTTACCCACTTTTTCTAAACACACAACAGCCACCTCGTGATGTTCTCGTTCGTGTTGTGATTTTGTCGCCACGGCCGTGAGGCTCACGGGACGCCCTTATGCTCTCCCATAGTCGAACACTTCGCACTCTAAATTTTACCAGCTTTTAAATGTGAAGCAATTTTAGCGAACTTCGGCGCCATTAAGCGTATCTATCTATCTATCTATCTATCTATCTATCTATCTATCTATCTATCTATCTATCTATCTATCTATCTATCTATCTATCTATCTATCTATCTATCTATCTATTTATCTATCTATCTATCTATCTATGTATCTATCTATCTATCTATCTATCTATTTAGCCAGCTACGACTTTTAGCTGTCCTGGCCGTTTCGTTAAAGGTCTGAATACCAAATTTGGTAAGGAATAACATGACTGTATGAAGAGCATAAATGACTAGTCATAACATGACAATAATGACATGTATGTCATGAATGTCATGATTTACATTTCATGTTCTTGCTGCTCTTGCCGTGGTTTTGTTCACATGACATGTTGCAAAACTGGCATGGTATGACATGATTGCATGAGGAACACAAGCGACAGACCCTAACGTAGAAATCATGACATGCATGACATGTAAGTTATGAGTCATGACTACACGTCACGCTCATGGTACGGTAGCAGTCATTTGGCTTGCTTCACATATAACAAATTTGGTGTGATGGAACGTGAATGCATAATGAGGGTACATGACTGGCACAAACATGATAGTCATGAGATGGGTGTCATGTCAGAGCATGACTACATGCCACGCTCGTGATGCCCTCGCAGCCGTCTCGCTAGCTTCACATATACCAAATTCGGTATTACGTGTCGTGAATGGATGACGAAGGTATTTGACTGGTGCAGACATGATAATCATGAGATGCGTGTCACGTAACAACATGACTTCATACTAAGCTCATGACGCGCCCGCGGCAGTTTCGCTAGCTTCACATGTCCAAATCAGGTAATAAAAGACGCGAACGGTTGACATATGGAAGTGACACATCCAAACATGATAATCATGATATGTGTTTCTTGTAACAACATGACTACATGCCACCCTTCTCATGCGCTCGCGGCCGTTTGGCTAGCTTCTCATTTGCTAAATATGGTATTACGCCACGTGAATGGACGACGAATGTATGCGACTGGTGCAGACATGATAATCATGAGATCCGTATCATATAACAACATGACTACATGTCATGCTCATGATGCACTCGCGGCCATTTCGCTAACTCCACATATACCAAATTCGGTATTGCATGACGGGAATAGGAGACGAAGGTAAATGACACGTCCAAACATGATAATCATGACATGCGTGTCATGTGAAACATGACTACCTACTACGCTCATAGCGTGCTCACGGCCGTTTCATTAGCTCCGCAAGTACCAAATTTGGTATCAGGTTACGTGAATGGGTGACTAAAGCAAATAACACGTCCAAACGTGATCATCATGACACGGAAGTCATGTATGGCACAATTTACCTCCGCCTCATAACGTTCTGCTGAATTAAAGTGACATATCAACCTTCCTCAATCGTGCTTCGCATATCATCGATTCCCACATAACGTGGGATCTGCCAATTTTTAAATGCGAAGTATTTTTAGGGTACTTCAGCGACTTTGAGCGTATCTATCTATCTATCTATCTATCTATCTATCTATCTATCTATCTATCTATCTATCTATCTATCTATCTATCTATCTATCTATCTATCTATCTAATCTTTCTATCTAGCCCCCTATGACGTTTAGCTCTCCTGACCGTTTCGATAATGGTATCAATACCAAACTTGTTATGGCGTTGCATGACTGTATGAAGAACATATCTGATTAGTCATGACATGAAAGTCGTGATATGTATGTCATGAGTGTCATGATTTAGATTTCATGGTCCTGCAGCTTTTGCGGTGGTTTCGTTCACATAGCATATTTCAAAACTGGTATGGTATGACATGATTCTATGGCGAACACAAGCGCCAGACCTGAACAAGAAAATCATCACATGCGTGTCATGTACCAACAAGACTACCTGCCAGGCGATTGATGCGCTCACGGCCGTTTCGCTAGCGTTACATATACCAAATTTGGTCTTGTAGTAAATGAATGGATGATGAAGGGATGTGTTGGTGCCAACATGATAATCATCAGGTGAGTGTGATGTAACAACAAGACAACATGCAACGCTCAGTATGTGCTCGCAGACGTTTCACTAGCTTCACATGTACTAAACTCGGTATTACACGACACGAATGGACGATAAAGGTAAATCACACATTCCAACATGATAATCACGAGATGCGCGTCATGTAATGAAGTGCGCGTCATGCGCGTCATGTAACGAAGTTATACGGTGATGGCATTAAAATGTTCGAGAAGTTTTTGAGTGATGTGTGCCGCTCAAGACCCGCTGACGTCACCACGAAGCAGCAAGCTAAGTTTAATAACAGCGAGTCAAGTTGAAGTGCTCGCCTTTTTTTTCGGCTCTCGTGTCATGCTTGCTGTATTTTTCGCGAGCGCAGCTGTGTTCAGCTGTTACTAGATAGTAAACTGATACAGCTTTACATGTGGAGAGCGTCCCTTGGTGTTTTCTGCTTTGTGGCAGCCCACAACACAATACTTCGGACCTCGCCGACGCTTCCGTGGGGCCGCTTCTTTCATCGCGGTAAGGCACTTCGCAGTTTTAGCACGCTAAGCTGACGGCACGGCGCCCAAGTTTGCCGCACCGACTGAAGAACAAGTTGCGCGCGTGTCGCACGCGCTCCCGTTTCGGCAAAACCCACTCACTCGCCTGCGGCCTCTCCCGCGTCTCTCCTCAAGTGTTCCGGAGCTCGCCGCCAGGGTCAGGCACGGCGTTGTCGTCACTCCGCAAACTTGAGCTTTGGTTCCTTATACCCGCAGGCGCGCGCCGCGCTGCATTGCCTTGACGCATGCGCGTTTCAGCGCATCCGGCGTCCCTTCGTCATAAAAAGAGGGAGACGCAGTATTGTCTGGGCAACGCATTAGCATGAAATGCAGCATGTCGCATTTGGTGCCAGTTGCCGTCGGGCCACGCCGACGGACGCTGGTCGCACAGGTCGCGCATATCGTCAGACTGTAGAGCGCTGGCGTTTTCCTAACGCAGCGTCGCTGCTAACGTAGCGTGCGCGCACGTCAACGCTACAATGGAGTATATTGGGCCCTTCACCATGCACTCGCGGCCGTTTTGCTAGCTCCACATATACCAAATTTTGTGTTATGTGACGTCAATACATGACAAAATATATGACCGGTGCAACATGATAATCCGGACACACGCGTCATGTAAGAACATGACAAAATGCCACGCTCATAGCGTGCTCGCAGCCGTTTCACTAGCTCCACATATACAAAATTTCGTATCACGTGACGTGAATAGATGACGAAGGTAAACGACACATACAAACATAATAATGATGACACGGATGACATGTACGGTGTGATGTACCTCCACCTCGTAACGTTGTACTGATTTTAAAGTGAGATGTCAACATTTCTCATTCGTGCTTCGCATATCATCGATTCCCACTGTACGTGGGATCGGCCAATTTCGTTCGTCTCTCATAGAAGAGTACCGATTTTCCAAATCAGAAAAAACTTTTTTTAGACACGCAGCTGATAGAAAGAAACGGCAAAGAGGCTTTCCTTCGAGTATAGCTCACAGGTTTTTTCAGAGTTATGAAGAGATAACTGAAGTTTTCAGCTGTTCCGTACTAACGAAACTTCCACTCTAGAGAACACATGCGTTCGCTTTATTCTCTAACGTGTGAACAATCACTTTAGTTGTTTGTTTCTTTAAGTTGTGTCCATTGTGATGAACCCACCACCCTAACTCCACTAACACAACTCCCACTCTAGAGTACGCATGCGTTCGCCTTAATCTCTAACGTGTGAATAGTCACGTTATTTGTTTGTGTCTTTAACTTGTGTTCATTGTGATGAACCCACCACCCTAACTCCACTTGCAAAAATATACGATACACGAAGCAGTCCCACGTGGAACATTCCCTACAATCGTATAATCTATGGCCTCCACATACTGGTGTGTTTCCTGACACAGGCTCTCAACTCTTCGGCTAATACCATCAACTGAAAAATTATATAGGCTGCTATAACTAGTGAAGTAAGTACAATTTCAGCCCACATCATTTTTAGTCTTATCATCTAGATGTAAATTCAGAATTGTACCTATAAGCCGTCGGTTTGTTTATATGTTCTTTCTTATCTGCACTGATTTATTGTTCACTGCTGTTCTGTATTGTATGGTTTTGTAGATGGTGTGCTGGTGCTTGTCAATTCTTTAGAGGCTTTTTGCTAACCCCATGTAGCCTCTCCACTGTTGTATTCTTTCCTGTTTATGCTGAAATGAATATAATATGTATTTATAATAATAGTAATATTATATTTATTTTGAATAATAATCTTATTATTATTATTTAATTTGACGCCTTAGTGTTCATTTTTGAAATGTATACTCTTTTGGATGTGAAGCAGCTTGTGGTGGGAGCTATAGTCCCCTGTTTGTTGTCGTAGCTACGCTAATACTAGAAGCGCCCAATAGATGGCTCTCCGATACAGCAGTGGTTCCACACCATTACGTGCTCTTCTATAAGTATAGACCGTTAGTGGCGCTGTACTGCTGTGTATAATAAGAGCACTTACTCCTCCTATATGGCTTTGTGGTAGAGTGCTCACTCCACTACAGCGCGCGAATGAAGACCGCCAAGGGCGCTATGCTGCTCTGTATAATAAAAAGCGTTTAATCATCTCTCTCTCACACACACAGCATAGAAGTATGAATGAAGACATGAGAATGAGTGCGGTGGAGGTGAGGGTTCGCAAAGCTGCTGTGCACAATCATGAACGTCTACAGTGATGAATAAAAAGCACCTCTTCACAGAACTCTAAATCGAGCCATGGCTGCTTCGCATACCATTCAGGGTTCACTGTATGGGGAGATGTGTGCTAATTCTTTTACTTGTTTCGTTCGTTCCGTGTGTTTGTGTTCAAGTTAAGATACAAGTACAAACAAAGCTTTTCGTTGTCTCTGCACATCTTTCGGAGGTTTAGCTTCACGCAGCTGCCACGGTATCCACAGTTTGCACGGTTCCTTATGCGTTTCCCTTTGACGAATTATGACGACATTTGCCTATGACGACGAAAGAGGCAAAAACAATCTTCTTTTTTTCATACAATTTCCCCTCTCCTGAAACTCTTGTGCAACGAACATACTTTTGCATGGCAACCAAAATCTGCACCACTCGAAACTTTGGGCGCCTCATGTAGATTGGCAGTGCCTTCGCAATCGGCCCACTTTTGACGAAGTGACGTCTTAATGTGGTGACATCATTATTTGACAAGGCACTCCGTGCCAGAACATTCATCGACGCGCCCTTTTGTGAAATTTGTCTCGTGAAGTTCCGGACTGGCGTAACAGAAAGAGGGCCCCGCCGCGGTGGTCTAGTGGCTAAGGTACTCGGCTGCTGACCCGCAGGTCGCGGGCTCGAATCCCGGCGGCGGCTTCTCTATTTCCGACGGAGGCGGAAATGTTGTAGGCCCGTGTGCTCAGATTTGGGCGCACGTTAAAAAACCCCTGGTGGTCGAAATTTCCGGAGCCCTCCACTATGGCATCTCTCATAATCATATGGTGGTTTTGGGACGTTAAACCTCACATATCAATCAATCAATCAACAGAAAGAGGGCATTACCTGCTTGGCCAGTGCGTCGTTTCTACGTCTCGTCCACCGGGGTGTTTGAATTCAATCAATACATAAAATAAGCGTTTACTTTCGGTAGTTGTAATTAGTGGGTCAGCCGTTAATTCTACCGTCCTACAATATTTTCATACAAATAACGGCCGTGATCTTGATTGACGGCTTAATTAACACGTTTGGTTAATCATTATATTTACTTCAACTTTACAAAGAACAATTCAGGCCTGGACGTTGACTTCGCGTGCGAAGAGCGCAGACGCCTGACTGCGTGAGAAGCCCGAAAAAAAAAAAACAGCGCGAGAAGCCCGTAAGTGAATAAGCAGGGGTACGAGGAAACATCTAGGCTCCCGAATTTTCCGGTTTTGAGTTTATTGGTCACAACCAGGCGGTGGCCAACTGAGACCATGACCTCTCCCAATCCATGAAATCTTTTTGGTCATGGCATAAAGATGAAAAAATGACCGCTTCTAGTGGGTTCCCCCTCCGAAATCAAAGAGGTGCGTGCCCCCACCACCCCCCTTGCCTAGAAAAAGTCACATCTACACACACGTTGCCCTTCACTTTTCTCTCTTCTCCTTTAATCCCCTCACCCCTTCCCCCAGTGCAGGGTAGCAAACCGGACGTGCGTCTGGTTGACCGCCCTGCCTTTCATTTCTTCCCTTCCCCCTCCTCCTCCTGTCTACGCGCCTTGTCACAACATAAACAAATTGACAGCTTTAGCGGCCTGTTGATCTTTCCTGTGCACCAATAATTTCTGTCACTTCAGCCTTACTACTGTTCAGTATATACTATTATTCACTGTCAATTAAGCAAGTGTTCGCTCTAAAAATATCGAGTAAAATGGGTGTCTTTTTGTCCCACAAAAATAATCGTCATCAGGCTTGCGTGCGCTTTCTTTATTGAAAACTCGGCGCTGGCCACTTTCCTATCGAGAATGCAATGTAACCCTGATAATGGACATGTCGATCGTGACCGGAATGTACCGGGCGCGGGGCGATAGCGCAAAGATGGAACGCAATATAGATGACGATTATTGTTGTGGGACAAAAAGACACCCTTTTTACTCGCTCTTTTTTTAGAGTGTAGTTGACACATTAGATTATTTTAACGTGACACGTGCCTCAGTTGAAGACATAGATAGGCAAATTCTCTCCGTCTCACTCATACTCAGATTGAACCGTGAGTCTGAGTGAGCTCACGTGAGTACTATTTCGGTGATTGTGAGGCAAAATATATTTCTGAGTGAGTCTGAGTGACCTCCGCGATTTTTTCCAAACAGTGAAAGCATTGACCACTGTTCTCGCAACTACACTGCCTACAGGGAACAGGGGGTGTTCATTGGTGGCGTCATCCTCGACCAGTGTTCCAGCCGATGTATAGAGTGTACCAGCGTATGACCCACAGCTCACAAGGCCAACCCACGGGGCACGCGCTGGTGATGGCGGCATCAGTGTTAATCAGACGAGACGCGACATCAATGGAAACGTGGCCAAATTGCACCACCCTTCGAGTGACACTGACAAACGACGGGAGGCCCTGATGGCCGCGCCACTGAATAGAGGACATGCGCTGCCGTGCCTCAAGTAGCAGGAGTCACCTGTTCCCGCTTCTCCTTTGGTTGTTCGCGAATGACGAAGGACATAAATGAGTGCCCGCGTACGTATTGTATTATTAAGGTGCCACTCTATATGCACAGTAATGACGAACTATTGCACCAAAAAATATTACGTCTCAGGCTGACACGGAACTTAATATAGAAATCCATTAGTGGAAAATAAGTGCTTCTGCAGCCTATACGTAATTAAAGCACAACGTTAAACCTCAGTTACGGGGTGCTTAAGAAAAAAAACTAGATATAGATGAAACTATATCGTAGATAATGTAATATTTCTGTTCTCCGACAGTTTCATTTTGCCTATAATCATTTGAATGTCCGAGTGCACTTGCGGATATGTGTAGCCCATTTTATTTCCACGAGCACCGATTCCACGATGAGGTATCATACAGAATTTTGTAACAAGTTTAAGCAGCTCGTCTGTTTACGTTCTAAGCTCCCGCAATCTTTACTTAGCCTGTCTACTTATATCAAAATGTTTCCTGCAGCTTTTTTTTTGTCTTGGCCAACAATTTGTCGAGCTCTTCTCACTAATTACGTATTCGCAACTGACGCAACAGTCTGCTCTTCTAAGTAACCAATAGCACTGCCTGCGTATACCTTTACTCTAACATAACCTGAACTCAGCGCTGTGAGGGCAGTAATGTTCAGCTTTTTTGCATTTATATTAGACTTGAGCGATAGTACAATAACGAACCGTCCATATTCAGTGGTGTGTAAACCTTGTCTCTGTAGTCATCACCATCAGCGATCAATTAAGCAACCACTCCTTAGCAAGCGCGTAAGCGAGCTGTGTGCTGTAGACTTGCTTGTTTGCATGCCTACAGCACACAACAGCGCGCTGCATGCAGTGGCCAGGGAAGGCGCAGCGTGCTGTTGGCGTGCGTAGTTGTTCAACTACTTCGATGGAATTGCTTCATTAGTGGGTTGGCCACTGGTCCTCCGGCGAGCACGAGGAGCTGCTGCCATCATGAAAGCACACGGGTGTACTTTGGAACAGCTGATAGACGGATAAAGAGTGAGAGGGAAATAATGTGTGCACTCACGAGCAGCTACATCTTTCTTTTATCACCAGGTTCGTGGCGAACACGTGGATTCCACAGCTACCTCTCGTGCACGGTATAGTGTGCATACACCGGCGAGGTATATGGCCTTACTCTGCATTCAATTACATTTTACTGGGGCTGAGTGCGCCGCACACAGGAGGGGGTTAGAAGCCGTTGGCTTCCGGGTGTTTGGTCCTTGCATCTCAATTAAAAAAGGGTCGTGCTGGTCAAGAGAACCTGAATACAAAAATCGCGTGGCTACTGCACAATAAACCTTACTTGGCGTCCTATGCGACCGCTGCAGCCGTGTTCATTACGTTAATTAGAAGTCCGGACCCCTCGCATCCTTCCCGCGGGAACAACCTAATCAAGAGGTGTCGAGTACACCACCTGTTCTGCGCGTAATGTTTTTTGAAGACGGTTGTTGCGGAGAGCTAACCGTGGTGACGGGATACGTCACGTGATCTTCTATTTTCCCGTTCTTCTGTCAGTTCCTGCTTCAGGGTCGATTCTGGGGACCTTTTGTGTGCCAGTACAACGTAATGAATGGCAAATGACAATTAACTTTGGATAAATTTTGCGCCACAGTGACGTTCCTGTAGATGACACTGTATTGTACCCAACTGCGCCTATTCATTCCTAATCAGCTACTTGGGTAAGCTACAGCATTACGATGTTCAGCTTTGTGCGAAAGGCAAATTATTGAGAAGAACGGTGACCACCGAAATCTCGAGGTAGCTGGTGTCTTTTAAAGCTCATGTACGCCACCTCCGTAGGCGGCACGTACACGAGGGCTATGTAATGTAGTGGTTACTTAGATCATAAAAAACAAACGAACAAGCCTACTAGCCAACTAACAAATAAATGAATAAATAATCACAACTTGCCTTATGACACGCAAGGCTAGGTCACAGCAGAGCTGGTAGTCTGGTCTTTGCTTGACTAAGCTTTATATATCGACTCCCCCCCCCCCCCCCCCCTTGCCTAAGTGTACATTCTTTACTATGCTTGCTCTATTATTTAACGTTCTTTAAAGTGTGCCTGCTTCCCTCGGTGTCCTTTTCATTATCTGCCATTTCTTAAATTTGCTATTTTTTCTTTCTTTTTCCTGTTTTTTTCTTCTTTGCTTTTTTTCTGTATATCTTCTAGCCCTCTCTTTTTCTCTGTACATTGTCATTCTCTCACCTTAAATCTTTTTCACTCCTCTTCTGTAACAGCTCTGCTGTAAAAGTTGACACTTGCGTTGCGGCGCACTGTTTGAACATGAGATGTTTATAGAAGAAGAAGAAGAAGAAGAAGAAGAAGAAGAAGAAGAAGAAGAAGAAGAAGAAGAAGAAGAAGAAGAAGAAGAAGAAGAAGAAGAAGAAGAAGAAGAAGAAGAAGAAGAAGAAGAAGAAGAAGAAGAAGAAGAAGAAGAAGAAGAAGAAGAAGAAGAAGAAGAAGAAGAAGAAGAAGAAGAGAAGAAGAAGAAGAAGAAGAAGAAGAAGAAGAAGAAGAAGAAGAAGAAGAAGAAGAAGAAGAAGAAGAAGAAGAAGAAGAAGAAGAAGAAGAAGAAGAAGAAAAAACTTGGTTGCAGTCGAATTCATTATCGTTAAATGTCAGCAAAAGTGCGCTCTTGGTGTTTCCGCTTGCAGACCCAATTTCAATTCTATATAAACAGGAACCCATCGAGCAAGTAGACTCTATAAAATATTTGGGAATCATTTATAATGACAAACTTAACTGGAGTCCAAACAGAGAGTATATAACTACAAAGGCACAACGGGCCTCAGGCTTACTGCATAAGCTATGTAACCGTAAATATGGGTTACGGAGGTACACCTTGATAATGCTGTACAAGATGTACATGCGCCCAATCATGTAATTCAGATGCATACTATTCTCGGGTGGCCCTGCTTTTAAAACAAAACCTCTAGTTGTCTTGGAGCGAGAAGCACTGCGAATGTGTCTGGGACTCCCTAGGTTTGTGGTTACCAACGTACTGTACCAAAAAGCGCGCCTGCCTACACTACTTTGTTGATTTCGGATTTTGACAGTGCAAGCATTTTCAAAATTTTATAGCTTACTGGCAAGAAGATCTCTATATGCTTTTATCGCAAACCCAGACGCCTTCTTTCTTGCTCATTGGCCACGGTCTCACACACCCCAGATAATGTTTGTACAAAAGAATCTACAAAGTATAAATATGAACATTAAAGATGTAATTGAGACTAATGACTTGAATTGTCATGTTAGAATTGAATATGATGATATTTTCCCCAAAACGCCAAGTTACAATCTCTCAAAATTTTAAATAACATATTATTAGATTACTTGGAACATGTAGAAACTAAAAATAGAATAGCCACAGATGCTTCAGTGAATAATCAAAAGGCAGGTGTAGGCATTGCCTCTGATTCGCTTGACTGGTCCTCCTCAGTGAGACTGCCTGATTTTACTCCAGTTTTTGAAGCAGCGCTCATGGCAATTATTTTAGCTCTTCGAAAACTTCCGTCAAATCAAAACAACGCAGTCATAATGACGGATTCTTTTTAAGTTTGTGCAGCTCTGAAAGCTTCTTAGAACTCTCGAATGCTAAGGACAATCACAACACCAGTACCTCTGCACTTGAGACTCCTGAGGTTACTATGGGTTCCGAGACACGGTGGATTAAGATTAAATGAACTGGCCGAATGCTTAACACGAGCCGCACTTGATAGCCCAATTTTATTCATACTGCCAGATGGTGAATATATTACACCAATAAGATATTGAAAATCAGCAATATGCACTCATATGACAAAAAACAACTATGTCATAGTGACTCGGAATCCAATTCAACGCGTAGGTATGTCTTCATTGGGATGCCTAATTCAATGCAATTATTATTTCGCACAACATAGGGCTGTATATAGTTTCTTGTTTCATGTAGCTGCTAATTAGCTGAAGTGCGTGGCTTAGAGTAGCAAAATAATGCCCATTTCGCTATTATCCTGTAAAATGTAGCAGGCAGCTCGTCAGACTGCCGGTGAGCTCAGGGGCAGTAGAGGGTGTCCAGTGAGCTATTTTGAAGCGTTTAGTTATTCCAATGTGAGGTACAGTGAAGGCTGCTGAGGTGATCCACGTGAGAGAACCATCAGAAACAATATGCGCCGTATATCCGTCCATATAGGCAATATACGACAGAACGAAATGCTAGTCTCACGCAGTTGGTATTTTTAACTTCTTTGTTATCCCAGAGATCGCAAGTCACGCGATCGGCTTAAGCCTCGTCTAGAGAGGTATGTTCGATATTACATGTACTGCATATTTCGAATGCAGCAGATGTAGGTGCGACATAAGAGCTTCTCAGTATGCAGCATTCCGCCTTCTATTAATAAGCTCTCCCAGTAGATGGTATCGATGCCATGTCAGTAAACCCAGACTTACTCGCAGTGGCTCGTGTGGAAGATAAACGCGAGTGGGACAAGCACGTCCTTCTACAATTGGGTCCATGTAAAAGTACATCGAGGTATTTCTAAGAAAAATTTTAGGGCACTAGCCTGAGCACTCTCCAAGGTACGTACAACAGATGCGCAAACTCGGAAGAGTACAGGAGCACTGTAGCGAAGGTATCGAAAAAAAAGTGCGTGGTATAGTTGCAGTAAAGATGATTTTGATAGTCACCATGATTTTTGAGAATGGCCTGGACAAATCTGTCTAATACTATATTTAGCGCAAGGATGTGCTCGGTACAAGATACGTCATGGTTCATAATAACTCCGAGGAACCTGGGGTGAGTTAGTAAAGTTATTACATTCCAATTCAACACCATGGGGAAGCAAGCCATGAACTTTCTCGCGAAAACCATGGTTGCAATGTTTGTCAGTGACAGTTGCAGTCCGCAGGTATTGAGGTATTTGGACGTGGTGGAGACCACACGTTCTAGCTTCGTTTGTTCTTGCAAATGCGCTAGACTCACGTTCCTAATATAGATGTCATCTGTGTACAGAGATACTGAGATTTTGCAACCTAGCTTTTTTACTACGCCCGCAAGTACGATAATAATAAATATTAGGCTAAGGACTCCAACTTGAGGCGCGTCATGAGAGATGGGATGCTTGTTTGTGTCGCCGTCAGTGGCACACATGGATATAGTTCATTCTAGAAGAAACCTAGCACATATATACAAGATTAAAGAAACAGGGTGGTTAGTTCGCGCTCATGTCTCATTCAACCCGACGTTTTCATTGTCTTTCTTCACGTTCAAACAGCGCATCGCAATTGTCAAAAATAGCTGCCACTTTGGCCTTTCTATGTGCTGTAAAGCTCTACGCATGTGTGCCACCGAAATTGGGCAAATTGAACTCGTCACAATAATTGTTACCCAAGAAATAATTTTCTTCACTGAAGTCAGCCGAATGTGCTACGAGAAACGAGGTCCAAACGACAAGCAGGCGCTGGTGGTTCCGGAGGTTAACGGCGTGTCCTTGCGTTCCCAAGCTCGTCCGACACTCAACGCATGATATGCGTTGACCTCTTATTACGGCATGAGTGAAAAAAGCAGAACAACAATAATAACAACTAAACAACAGTATAATTGCTAAGGGCTCGATTACAGCATCCACTGCGCGCTCGTGCACAGTTCAGTTTGTTCGCATCATTCCTGCATCGGCGGTCAGCTGGGAGACAGGAAGGGCAGAGCTACGATGCAACATTCTTAGTGGGCCTCAATCACACCTTCTCATGTGCTTGCTATATCTTCGGGGAAGCGTGCGATGTTGTGTGCGATTATGTTTTGCTTGAAACAAGTAATTGCTGCTGTTCTCGCGTCTCGGGCACGCGGCACACTGAGCGCTACAAGCAGACTAGAAAGATTCACGGGTATATGATACTATATCAACGCAAGGTATAGTCCCGTTAAATGTAATAGTTTTCAACCATTCTTAAGTATCGCAATCTTGGGCTGTCTATATCAGGGTCTGTGGCCAGTTACAGCTAAATAACCAGTAAGATATTTGTAGACCTTCGTAAACTCCCAGAAATATCAGTAAACAGCCTATACGTCCATGTTCGTGTTTCGAGCATGGACACCAATACATTGGGTGTTTCACAACCATTTCAATTTTACGCCAGGACATACAAAACCTCACGATTCGTTTGACAGACCAAAGTGCCGGAACCAACAATTCATTGTAGGGTCCTTATATAGGACCCTATAATGGGCAGGGGTGAGCAAGTGGCTAATTGCTTGACCACCATCATTTTCTGGGTCACCCGAATCGGTGCTTCGACGTCACTGTAATTCCGGCCACTGAAGTAGTTTCACCTTATAATCGGCGCTTACGAGGTGTGTAAACATGCGAGCAGCCCACATTGCACCTTCAGTGCCACCGTTTTTGTTTGGGCCTCGTGTCTTATATCTGGGTCCCATCATGAATTCATTCTAAGCCGATAGCAAATAGGCGTTAGTTTCGCATGACGTGGTAACAAACTTAACGTGAAGCGCGGGCGCTCGAATAAACAACCCGCAAAAGAATAACATGCGCAAGTCTACATACAGGCACGAAAAAACGCCTACTCTACCACCTCAACAACAAACGCACATAGAAGCACGCGCACTCGTAGACGGGAGTGAACGCCCCAGCAAACAAATGCGCGAAGATTGCGGGGGCGGCGAACATGCACGCGTTTAAGCCTAGCGCGAAAGTTCTATCGAACTCCTCGCTGCAGGGTCAGTGGCGTGGAAAGTGTGACGCCGCCTTGCGTCGGTTCATCACGCCGAGTGAAGAAGGCCGGCAGGGAGACCCAGCTCCGCTCACATGTCAGCGCACTCCATCTTTTTTTTTTTTTTTGACCCCGAAGAGTCGCGTGGACATTCCGGAGCTCCCGGGAAGGAAATTAAATCAGTAAGAAAACAGGCGACGTGGTTTCTGCGTGGGACGAAGTTCACCTCGCGCGTATAAGACATTGCACGGGAGGGTAGTCCCGAGCATTTTAACGTTGCTGTAGACGGAATAGAAAATAAGTTGCGCCGACGGCTAAAAAGAAAGTCAGATTCGTCAAGGCACCCTCTCCTAAAGCTGTCTTACTCGCAATCACTTTCGTAGCGCGGCTATGGCGGGTGGCGAGGCGGGAGCTATGATGGCGACGGGGTTGGGGGATGAGAGCTAACTGCATGCTCAAGTGAATACTTTGCCGCTCTTCCGTTTTAGATGTCATCCGCGAAGCAACGAAGAGAGCAGAGCTTGGAATTCCTTTCGCGAGGCAAGAAAGCTTCGCTCGCCTGCCTTGCTTGTGGGCTGAAGGCATTTACGTCTGGCACCGCTTCGCCGAGTTTCACCGCCATGGCCACACCTATTCGTGCAGATTTTATATAGGAACGACTGCTAGCACTCCCAGCGCAAGAAGAACGCTCGTGTATTTTCGAACCAGGGTGCCAACTCCATACGGCGGTGCCGTTTCTGTGTACAGCTCGGGGTAATTTGGGATCATCTACAATTCAACGCACTAAAAGCCCAGAGAATGACGAGCGTGTAGCCAGTAAGGCGCACGCCGGCATAACTGCAGGACTCGACAAGCTACACGACGCGTTCATTTTTTTTCTTTTTTTTGTAGAGTCGCGAATTATTTATCTGGTCTTTTGTGGCATAAAGGTGACGAAAAACCAGTTATGTGTCTGAGAAAATAAGCATACAAAGCGCTGATTCATGGCTGTACTGGTGACTTGTACTGCTGAATAATGTCCTTACGATCGTCCGAATATCTAAATAAATACCCTCTCGAAGGTTCATTGAGCAAGAGCTGTGTTAAAAAAAAAAAGGTAAGAGGAGGTAGTGATTCAGAAAAACACTGATAGCCTTCACTGTTTCTAACATGGTTTCCTCCTTTTAAGTTGAAGTGGTGTGTTCGCCTGAATGCACATATTTCGCAGATTTTGTGGAATGGTGCGATGACGAAACACCATATGTATTGGGGCATTTGTTACTTACTTCCTCCTCAACTGTGCACAATCATTATCACCATCTTTCCTTTGTTTCTCTGTCCTGATCGTCAGCGTATGTCATTATAATCATGTGGCTACTTGCTGTGCCCGTTCGGTTTACTTGGTCTCGCCTCTAATAAACACCGTCGAAACCAAGACGTCATATGGCTTCGAGGTGCTGCGTCTCGTTTCAATGTTGATGCGAGCCAAGATATATAGGAGCCAGTGAAAAACCAGCTGTCTTCTGCTCTTTTTTTTTTTCTACACAAGGGCATGTTTATCTATTTTCGCGGTACTCTTCTCATACTATTGTTGCCTCCCCAGAAAGCGAAAGGTCTCGCTTATTTTCTGCCAGGCTAGAAGGCTGTCATTAAGGGCTCCCCAAGAGACCAAATATACATGGCACTACGGGAGAACATCAGATATGCGACTCGGCACCAAAAATGGCGTTCGCCTAAAGCGAGCAGGATGAAAAGACTGCGGGAGAGCGCCGACTCCGCCGGCAATCGTGCCTGACGTCACTCAAAGGCAAGCGCGGATATGACAGTAACCTGTTTCTTTTGGAGAGCGTGGGTGTTTTACGGCGGTCAGGAAATAACTGTAGCCGCCACAAGAGACAGTAACGCGCGAGTGGTGAAGACACTCGAGCCAAGTGGCGCCAGTGGTGTCAGTGAATAGAAACAGGCAAGGCGGCACGCGTCATAGTTTGGGGGATGAGAACGCATCCGTGTCTGCGGGTATATTGAAAAAAAAAAGCAGTAAACATCTTCAGCGGAAAGACCAGCACACTACTACATCCGTCTACGGATACCAACACGCTGAGAGAGGAGATTTGGGAAGAGACGCGCATCGCCATGCGTGAAAAAATTTTCGCATGCATGCATTGTAGGTGACAGAATGTGTAAAGGTAATAGGCTGGCGTGGATAGAGCTTCTTTTTTTTTTTTGTGGGCTGTTACAAGTTTTCATAAAATTATTTTTTAATTGTGACAAGTTTGTATCCGCTTACTGTAGTTCCATCCTGAAGTTCCATCGGGGACTGGTATAGCCACTTTCACTTTGATTAAGAAAAATAGCGCGTGAACTTGTGCGCGTGTGCACGGTGAACAATTTTTCGTGTTTCTGTAACACGGCACGCGCATTTGGACGCTGTCGATGCGCCTGTGGCGAAATCATTCAGTGGGCGTTGGCGCACAAGTACGCGATTTCTCCTCGCAAGGTGACTTCAAGGACGGGCTGAAACAGGAAAACAATTGAAAATAAATTGGCCTGCGAGAGGTCGTCAAAGGATGCGCGCAAGTCCACAAGCGCTGTGAAAGGAAGCATTCGGGTGCTCAGGGGATGGGCCAAACAGAGGGCTAGAAATGCATCACAATCTTTAACGGAGAAGGTGCCACGCAAAGAACCTCAACATGGAAATCCGACTAAAAAATGGAAACACCTCAAGGCTTAAAAAGAGAAAGAGCGTTTGCATCACCAACAAGAGTACAAGTGATAAATGAAGAGCCTCATGAATAATTCATCACGTGGTAGGAGCTCCGGTGGACTTCAAATCCTCGTTAAATGAACGAATAACAAAGATAAAAATAAAGCAGTTGCCACACAGGTTGCCTCAGTTGGCACAATTCTCAGAATATATGCACTGCTACACAAGATGAAGCAAGCCCAGAATGTCGTAAACGGGGGCGGCTAACTTTCAACCCACTTAAACCATCGCTTTGATTCATTGTGGTTGAACGGCTACTCTGTGGCAGTGGCTAGACGCGTACGGCCCTCCAAGGGCGACGAGTGACTTTGGTTTCACCGAGAGAGGTCCGACGAAATAAAAGAGAGAGAGATGGGGGAGAGAGGCCAACAACTGAAGAGCTGAGTTCCACCTGCCCACGGATGTGTCACCTCTTCGATCGAAATTGTAAACGAGACCCTCGCCCCACCTCCAGCCCAATTCCTTTCCCACCTGCAAAGAGGTCAAAGGAGAGGGCGATATAAGAGTTGGCATAGCGTATACACAAGACAGGACGGTCTGGGTTCTCGCCTATAGCTGTAACACCACAGCAGTCCGCTCAAACTCTGCGCCACGGAGCAGCCTCCGCCACTCAGCGTGAAGCAGTTTAAGCTACTTCCACCGTCTCGGAGGGTGCAAGCGGCTCGAGGAACGCAGTAGCATTCTAATGTCGTCGACTTAGGAACTCGACATGCCTCCTTAATTTGTGTCGCTCTCCCGAGTACAGCTAGCCAGTTTGACGCGAAGTTTTTCACGCTGCCTCAGGCACTTACCCTCCCAAGAGGGTATGAGATGGAAAGGAGTCCAGTGAATTTCGGTTCGGGTTTCACCCGTCGTGTCTCGTGCCACCTGGGGATTTATCGCCGGCCCACTGATGGAACAGGGAAGGTAGGAAATTAGGGGATGGGGATTCTTGGAGAAGGAAGCAGAGGCGTCCCTTGAGATAGCGGGGTTGTCGGGTGGAGCAGTTGGAGATCCGGCCACTACTTCCTGAATTCCTTAACAGCTGCATGGTGGAGCAACGCGGGGGACGGTTCTTCAAGTTTTTGGTCAAGAAGTTTGCCGGGTACATGCTCTTCAGCACTCGTGAGCTCAGATGTTCTTTTTTGGCATATTTTTTTAGCCTTTACGCGTCTTTGGGAAGCTGTGAAATGGTGCAAGGGTATATCGAGGGCTTCGCTTGCCTCTTCGCGTTTGCTGGTGAAGCGCTCCAACTATCCAAACAAAAGTAGCCTCTGCTGTAGGCCAGCCTATGCACGAGTCAGAATTGTTAACAGCTGAAACACAATACCGTCGGCGATATATGAAGCACCTTTTGAGCTGTTCACGACGTTCCCACTTCGAAATATTTCTATATATAAAGATGCCGGCATTTGAGCTCGCATACAAAACTACAAAGCAAACATCTGTGATCATTAATTATAATTTTTCTGTGGTTTTTAATACTGATTTTACTGACTAATATAATCTAAATTTTATTTCGTTTTTAAGCTTAATGTGCACATGGGGACCGGTAGTGCAAACTAGAAAGATATACCGCCAATGACCGTAAGACGTGAAGGGCCCACTGTAAGACAGTTTTAGCCGCCGGAACAACACGGATGTCCTCATGGCTTACTTCTTTGTGTTTTGTTAAGTTATTTCTTATCACCTGCTCTATGTTTATTCATATTGGGAATCGACTTCACACATAGTTAAAACCAGCTGCAGATTGTGGATAGGTGGGTGCGGCACTAATTATCACAATGTATTCAATCAATCAAAAAGCAGACAAAGAGACAACCTTATGTACTATGTACTCTTATATAGTTGGGCTGTCGGTACTTATTGTGTGTTTGAACACGGAAACAAGAAGATGATTTAATGTACAATATACTTTATTAACAGAGACTTGCGTGCAACTTTATCGGGTCTTGAGCACGGTGTCTAGAGAAGAAAGGGACATTTTTATATTTGGGGGGAGGGGGGGGGGCGAAGCTTCTTAAAGCGGCGCGTGTTTGTCTCTCGTAGTCGTAGTCGTAGTGTGTAACAAGTGTTACATTTTGACCTACATGGTGGTGCTGGTGAGAGATTTCTCCTGTGCTTTGTTTAACAATAAAAAGTTCGCGGCGTGCGCGTTGAATAAAAGCCTAATGCTCCTGTCTCTCATTCCTCATTAGCAGCCATCGACATGTACATTGAGCACTATGTGACAAGAAAGGATTGCTACGTTATACTCGCTGGGTGTAACCTCCTTAGCTTAAAAAAGGTTTAGCTAGCGTTGAGCCGCAGTGCCATGAATACAATGAACTAGCATATACCATGAACTCGAGGTGGTTAAAGGTGGGAAGTAGATACGAAGCGCAAGTCGTAAGAAAGTAAAAGCCGAATTCACCTGTCTCTCATTTCCCATTAGCAGCCATTGGCATGCGCATTGAGCACTATCTGACAGGAAAATGTTGCTACGTTATATTCACTGGGGGTCCCCTCCTTGGGTTTTAGAAAGGTTTAGCGAGTGTCGGGCCGCAGTGCCATGAATACAACGAACTAGCATATACCATGAACTCGAGGAGGTTAAAGGTGAGAAGTAGACCCGAAGCACAAGCCGTAAGAAAGTGTGCGTGTGCAACTTCTCGTTCAGTCCTTGGAATGTCCGCTGGATGGCGGTGCTTTTACATGGGGAATATATGATGAAAAGATGCGAGATGGTGGTGCACACAGACAGACGCATAGATGGACGCAAGAACGAACACAGGGGCGGATGCATGAACGAACGCAGGGACGGACGCATGAACAGGCGCACGCACGGACGGGCGGATAGACGCATGGACGGTCACACAGACGGACGCATGGACGGACGGAAGCAAGAACGAATGGACGGACTGATGCTTCACCCCACTCTTCTTCATTCACCCCGCGGATATGCTGCCATTTTTATATATGTACTGCCGACTGCTTTTTGGGAGCAATGGCAGGACTGAGTACTTCACACTACGTTAAAGAACCCCAGGTGGTCAAAATCTCCGGAGCCCTCCACTACGGCGTCTCTCATAATCATATGGTGGTTTTGAGACGTTAAACCCCACAAATCAATCAATCACTTCACACTAAAATATTACAAATTATATCGCTTCAGTCGACCAACAGATCCAACTCAGTCGACCAGATCCAACACAGTCGACCAACTTCAGTCGACCAACAGTCCATTATTGCATCCATTGTGCATCTCTGTTTCCTAAAACCTGTCAAGTAGTTGGAGAATACACCAGTTCTGTTGCACCACTATTGAAGTCGCGCATCAATCATTTTTTCCATTACCTTGCATAAACAGCTTGTCAGACTGATTGGACGGAAGGATTCAAGGTTCAAGGGCTTGTGTTCAAGTTCTTGTGTTCCCAAGATCTAGTGAATGGTGGGGTATGGACAACGGATGTAGAAACACGTGGGAGTGACCATTTTCCCATTCTAATAAATCACCCCTACTTGCGAAAAGACGACACCAGACGCTACAGCAAACTGACGAACTGGAAAGCTTTTCGGCACCACCTAACAAACCAAAATAGTGACCTCACGACAGTTGAAAGCTTTACTGAATTTCTGCAAGATAATGCGAATAAATGTACAAAGAAAGTCCCGATTCCAAAAGACTATGCTGCAGTCGATAGAGAGTATGAACACCTAAGAGCCATCAGACGACGTTCAGAAAGGGCATATCGACGCAGCGGAAGTTTAGAAGCATACAAAAATGCACAGAAATTCCACAGTGTAATGCACAGACGGCTAGAAAATTTAGGCAAACGACGCTGGCGTGATTTCTGTGGTACGCTCTCTCCCCTTACACACCTGTTCCAAGAATTTGGCTTGTAATTCAAGCACTTAGTGGCCCTGTATCACAGAGCTTCCCATTTCGTGCTCTTGCTGTAGCCTTGGACAAACCGGAAGCTGTGGTAGAAGATGAATATTGTCAACTTATCAGTAGGCCCGCCGCATCACAATGTGCATTATTTGATAATTCTGTCGCGTTTGCCAGCCAGAAAATTAATGCTAGCTTTTGGGCCCAGCATCCTCAACTAGACCCTGTTTTTACGTTAAGGGAGCTGCATTGTGCTATAGCATCATGTCGTCAAAAATCAGCCCCTGGACCGGACGGCATTACGTACAATATGCTAAAGAACCTTGGGCCCACAGGCACAACTATTCTCTTAGATATATACAATAATCTATGGACGCAAGAAATTGTACCCGAGTCTTGGAAGTCTGCTCGCATCATTCCGATCTTAAAACCGGCTAAGACGCCCTCGCTATCATTTGGCATCCGGAGAGCATCTCTCAACTCCATCCAAGCATTCGTCCGCAACGGCTTAAAGAAACTGACAATCACAAAGAAGGCGAATCGAGATAACCTCGAGACTAGATTGATTTTCTATGGCATTGTCTAAAATGAACTTCTTTTTTTTTCTCTATCGTGCGGATTTATGTTTTTATTTCTTCCCCGAAAATTGATTTTGTCTCCTCTCGCGGCAGAAAAGCGCAGGTGCACTTTTGAAAGATCACGTGACCTTTTATTGGTGTAAGCTACTTTTTTTCTGTGTAATATTTTTGAAATTAGGCACTATTTTTATTTTAATATAATAAAAGGCATGCGAAGGGTTTCCCTCCAGGAGGGAGTGAAGATTCGTCGCAGCACCGACTTTCCTATTATGTCAATGAACGAGATTGACATTGTGCCCCCCTTTCTGCACACTTCTATGGTTATGATCCTTTTTAACTTAATCCGTGCAGATATGCCTTCGCTTCCATTCAGCAGAACGTGGGACCTGCCGAATTATGTACCTCTCATCTTTACGATCCAAAACAATCTAAAATGGCGATATTAACATGGTCCACCACAGTTCAATCTCTCTTGTGGAAGTCGAACCTTGACCCTAATTCGATAAGGGGTATCCGCTTTGCTATTATTTAACAGCGTCACTGTAGGACACCTATGAAGAGTTTTGGGACTTTTCAGGTAAAAAAAAAAAGTACTGCCTATAAGATAAACACGCCTTTTTGTGATCAGGCTATGAATACGAACGCTACTTAGGGCGAGCTTTCTGTTGCTCGGTAAAAACTAGGGCGATGAAAATTCATTGACAGTCTCTTGAACGTAATGCACATCCGATGAACACCAAAGCGATTGTTCACTTAGTCGCACTTTTCTAAATGCATATATGGCTGAGCTCCTTGTCGACTTTACGCTTCCTGCAAAGGGCTTTTATTCATTGGTACGAAATGTTTGAAAAACGCCTTCACCTCAAGATTCCCCGCTTAATCACAGAGCGAATGGTGATGAGTGGGCCAAAGCGTCCGTCCGACCGTCCGACCGTCCGTCCGTCCGCCTGTCCATCCGTCCGTCCGTCCGTCCGTCCGTCCGTCCGTCCGTCCGTCTGTCTGTCTGTCTGTCTGTCTGTCTGTCTGTCTGTCTGTCTGTCTGTCTGTCTGTCTGTCTGTCTGTGAATATGCTGCGCTGGCTACGCCAGAGGGACGCGGGACTGCCCTAGACCATAAGGAGCATTACCCCTAAAAGTACATCTTTATCTTCGATATTAGGTCACTGGTACATAAAGACCAGATGGTTCATGAAAATTCATATTTTCTGTCTGGGCGGGCATATAAAGGTCTATGGATTTAAGATGGGAACTATTAAAATATGACGTTCTCTTCCTTCGGAGGGCGTTCAGTCATAGTAATGTCAGGGGTTTTACGTCACTAAACCATGACACAATTATAAGAGACGCCGTGTTGAAGGACTCTCGAAATTTTGACCGTCGGGTCTTCTTTAACGTGCATTTACACTGCAGAGTGCAAGGGCCTTCATTCAACAGCGACCTTCAGTCCATCTGCCGAGCAACATAACCACTGCTCTACCGCGGCGAACCAGTGAGTGGGCAGCTATCCCCAAACAGATTATTTGAGATAATCCGTGTCTAAGAAAACAAACGGCAACTTAGATCACTAAATGCCCTATGATAATTGAGGGATATGCCATCTCATGCATGAAAGATGGTGACTGTGAACGCGACAGGCTAAGACGCTGTACTCTACGGCTGCCAAAGCTATATTTTCAAGGCATCTGTCTCGCTGCAGTGTTTTTTAACGATTGGGCGACGTGAGTTTTCGAACTATTATGTTATTGGGCTCGTAAACAGTTGTCTCCCAATTGCCTCTGCGAAGTTTCTCGCGCATATTGCACGTACGTCATTTGGCCAATAAAACAACTTTGCTTCCCCAATCTTTCTTATTTTTGTTTCTTTTCTATCTCGCATGCAATTAGCAAGACATTATTATGCCGCAATAAAATTTCGTAATATAAAGGCACGTGCTAGGTCAGCAATTAAGAAAAAAATCAAGCTCGCGCAATATAGGGCCAATGCGAGACGTCCTTAATGCTTCCGGTTGTGACGCCATATTTAATTTTTTTGTTAGTTGCCCCCGCCTCACATAGATGGCGACAGTGGCAATGAGCCACCGACTATTGGATCCATGGGCTTCTGTGGAAGTAACGCTACCAGTTTACATATACCTTGACTGAGGCGCAAGTGGATGGGAAAGCGGGGTGCAGGATGGAGAGAGAGTAAACGGTGAGTGAAGGAGCGGCGAAGAACTAAGCCTACCCTTTCCCACACTCTTCCGCACCACATGCGCTGGTTGCTAGGGGCGAGGGTAAGCGCGCGCACCCGCAGCTGCTGCTGACAGCTGCCGAAGCCGAAACGTGACATGGTGGGTGCTCGGGTTGCTAGGGCCACGCGCGCCCGCAGCTGTTGCTATGGGAGAGGGCGGTTGACGGATCACGATGGACGCCTGACGTAGCTCGAATAAGAAATGCATTGTCTTTTAGAAAACAAAAGACACTCGCACAAATAGGATTATGTAAAAAGCACTATATTTCGCATTATACTCTTTCTTGAGAAAGTGCTTCTGCACTTCCTGTCAGCAAAAGTGTTGCTGCAAGGCAAATTGGAATCATTAGGCTTATTGGCCAGACGTGGCTACGCAACAAGGAGTGCTTAATTTGGCATAGGCCTTGCAGGATGTAAATGGCAATGCACAGTACCATGGGCAGCGCTCATGTTCGAAAACACAGGAAAGTATATTTCATATTGGTAACAGCAGTTCAGGTGAGTACAACTGCACTGGGTAACAAAATGACTACAGCAGGACAAACAAACGAGATAGCATAAGCACAATGTAACCTTTGGCACAGTGATGCTATCACAGCTCACGGATCACCTAAGGAACTTACTTTCTAGGATCGAATCACCTTAGGATCTACACTTGTTCGGTGTTCGTTACGAGTACACCGTAAGAAACACTATGGTAACGCACGGGTAATCGACGGTGATGTGAGACACACATACGAAAAAGGAGCACCGGTAGACTAATATAAATCGTAACTGTGACGGAGGAATATAAAACACATAGCACAAAGTAGTCAGCGACATCAACCTAGACAGTATTGACCTTAGCACCTAGTTTTGTCGTCGATTCTTCATGCCACTTTATGCCACTCGATTTACATTATATCAGTCATTCAAGGCTTGGATAACGTAAGGTATTGTGGAAACATATCCGACACTATATGCGACTTGCTTCAACCACTTGTCATGATTCAGTTCGTGAAGATGCGTGGAATATTTTGTATCACCCATCTTGTCACTGCCGACGCCAACAGCCAATATTCGCTATTGATAAAACACTTAAGGCTTTTACTTTTACGGAAAAATAAAGTATCCACATTCTTAACCCTTATCAATAGTGACGCTGGCTCACACGTTCAGAAAAACACGCACAAAGATACCCCGAAGAGTAGATGGCGGAACAACCGCAGTCGCGACTCAGTCGATTAAGCATCGCATTTGTAGTTTTCGTGCAATAGTTTAGAGTCACTTACAATTCATGATAATGTGCTTTGAAAGTTAGCACCCACTGGTCCCTGAGTCTTTTTTTTTTGCAAACGGACAACGAAAACAAGATTTTGTGTGTTACTTTGCACTAATTTCTTCAGCGTTCAGACGAGTAACACACAGATCATTGATCTAGCCATGCAAAACCATAACAGCTCGCAATCGGAACCCTAAATCCGACCCAAATTAAACTTATATACAAGCCAGTTATTTCAAGTCACGAAGCACAAAATAAGTGAAGCAGTTGCCACATGTCTTTGCGCATGAAGGTAGACGCTTGACAAACTTAAGACAATGCATAATGCTGCCCCTTGAGTTTTCGTTCGGAACTTTTTTTTCCATTATTTCCCATTTAAAACGGCATTAACCTATAACAGGCATGAGCGAAATGATGCAAAAATATTTTTATTATTTAGAGATCGTACGAGACACCCAAGGATTGCAGTCGCAATGTAGACTACCTTGCTATACATTAAAAATATAGCCCAACTTTCGTACGGTGTATATTATTTTGTATATTCGAAGGATATGAAATTGAAGTGAACTCAAAATCGTCTACTCATGGTGGAGTGTCCTTGGTGGAGTGTTCTAAAGAGCAAGAAAATAGCGGCAGTTTCAGAATATACCAATACAAAAGTGTTGTTTCATTCAGGGCGGTTATGCCACTATGCATATACGTCATAAGCCCTGTAAAAACAATGTGAAAAAAATTCATAGCATATCCACGGAGTGAATGACGATGAGAGGGGCAAGGCGTCCATCCATTCGTCCGTCCGTCCTTCTGTCTCTCATGTGTCTGTCTGTTTGTCTGTCTGTCTGTCTGTCCATCTGTACGTTTGTTGGTCAACTACACAAAATTGTCCACTACACGAAAAACACTAACGCCATCTAGTGATATTATTTCAAAGGACGCATACACAACGCCATCTAGTGAGCAATTTTCGAATTTAACTAGAAGTGGCTACATACCACTACTACTACTACTATTACTACTACTAATACTAACAATCCACACTCTAAAGAGCTTCGCCCCTAAGAAAGGAGCACATTGTTTTCTTTCGCATCGATATTAAATTTTAAACATTCCTTTCTGGTATTTTTAAGACAGGAATAGAGGGTAATGAAAGAGAAAAAAAAAAGCTAATGAAGTTCTAGACACCTGAGAAATTTCTTATCGGAGCAGGCATGCCCCTCTGATGTACGACATTGTACGCCAAGTAAAAACACGCACACTCATACCGGGCGAGCTCGATGAGGAAGGTTTTATCCCTACAATCGCACTCGTCGTCGTCGCACATTTATATCCACGTACTTCCCCGCACTTTCTTTCGGCCTCAAAGACGATACCCGCAAGCGAGATGTGCACAAGCATATAAACCCTGGGCTGACAGCGAGGAGGCTTCTTAATCGATCCTGTCAACACTGTTATAACTCACGCAGCCTCAGCGCGTACCAACATATCGGCGCGCCTTTGTGTTTCGTAGTTATTATTTTTCTCGTTCGTCTCGTTCAACAAAGCGGGAGCCCCACATCGACCGTCTCGTTTTAGGCCCGTGGATCAAGCGGTGCAGACCCGCGTTTCTTATCAGCGCTGGCTTGGAAGAACTGGATGGCTTGGCGCCTAGTGGACGGGGATTCACGCGAAGGACATGATCCATGCTTTCTTTCTTTCTTTCTTTCTTTCTTTCTTTCTTTCTTTCTTTCTTTCTTTCTTTCTTTCTTTCTTTCTTTCTTTCTTTCTTTCTTTCTTTCGTTCTGTCTGTCTTTCTTTCTTTCTTTCTTCCTTTCTTTCTTTCTTTTTTTCCCTCTTTCTATCTTTCTTTCTTCCTTTCTTTTTTTCTTTCTTTCCTTCTTCCTTTCTTCCTTTCTTTCTTTCTTTCTTTCCTTCTTTGTTTCTTCTTTTCTCCCTTTCTTTTTTTTCCTTTTCTTTCTTTCTTTCTTTCGTTCTTTTGCATTCACCTTCAACTTCTCTCTCTATGCCTCTACTCGTTTGTTTCTTTCGATACATCTCGCTAATTCGCTCCTGTGCTCTGTTGTGGGCAAGCTACTCTTTTGGGAACGAAGAAATATCCCCCACCATCCCAATCGACTTCCTGCCACTTCATTCTCGTTTTCGTTATCGTGACCGGCACCTGACGCGCGGAAATGGCACGAAGCGCAGTGCGCAGGAGAAAGAAAAGAGATTATTGCAGCCTTCCTTGAACGTCATGTCCATACTCTGTGATGACCTGCTGCTTAGCTACGTCTAAGTGCCACGATGAACGTTATATTGGGGGCAGTAGGCGGATTCTACTACACACATATCTCGCCTTTGTGAGCCCATTGGCTTAAGATTTGTGTGCCTCTAACGTGAGAATAAACGCAGTTGCTGGTGAGGCTCTTTCTTTTTCTTACAATAATATTCGTGTTACATATCACTAAAGCAAACCTTTGCCCCGTTATAAGAAATAGTCTGCCTGAAGACACTCATGCAGCCATTGTGTTTCAATGTGCTGTATATATATATATATATATATATATATATATATATATATATATATATATATATATATATATATATATATATATATATATATTGTAGAGAAGCCACCGAACACTGAAGTGGGTCAAACTCTGAAGTGTTCTCTAGTGAGTCTACCCAAAAAGGACGCCGCTCGCGCTGAGAGTCCGTGCTTGGCCGTTACTGTCGCCATTGTGTATACTCGCTGTGTGCCTGCTCATAAACGCCATAACAAATTGGTGGAGAGTGCTACGATCCCCTTCGATGCCCTTGGAACTGCGCTCACGTACCCTGCAATCTACCATGTCCCACGACGCCTCTCAGCAAACGCCTCCTCCCATGCCACCCCCTTGTCCCGGTGTCCCCAGGATCCGAGATCCACCCATCTTCACGGGCGCTGATGGCACTGACGTGGAGGACTGGCTCGCCATTTACGAGCGCGTGAGCGTCCCCAACAAATGGACGAGGACGGCAAGTTGACAAACTTGGTGTTCTACCTTGCGGGCATTGCAAGCTTGCGGTACAACAACCACGCGTCCGATTTTACAACCTGGTCCGATTTCAAGACCGCTATCACCAACGTTTTTGGCCGCCCTGCCGTTCGTAAGCTGCAAGCCGAGCAGCGGTTACGCGAACGCGCTCAGCAGGCCGATGAATTATTCACCAGTTACATAGATGTCCTGGACCTGTGCAAGAAATGCAACGACAGCATGTTCGAATCATACAAGATCCGGAACGTCATGAAGAGCATTGACGATGATGCCTTCACGATGCTGCTTGCCAAAAACCCAGGCACAGTAGCTGAGGTCATCACGCTGTGCCAGAGCTACGAGGAGCTCCGCCGGCAGCGTTCGATGACCCGTCGCTCCACACCACGAGATGTAAGGCTTGCAGGCTTGGAGGCGAGCTGTGATCAGGTGGCACTGCTGGCAGACCTCAAGTCTTTCATACGTGAGGAAATCGCGCGGCAGTTCTCTCTCCTGCCCTTTGCCCACCCACCGGCTGCTCAACGATCTGCCACTACCATTATTCCACCCATCAGCCGACCAATTGAGCAGGAAATAGCGGAGGTCATGTCTGCGTACCAACCACAACAGCTTCCGGCCCCTGCGCCCCCAAGTTACGCCCAAGTGGTCGCCAGGCCACCTCCAGTCGTTCAACCACCCACCCCACTGACTTACGCTGAAGCTGCCGCACGACCTCCATCCTTTGCAGTGGGTATGTCGGCTACGTATGTTGACGTGACCTCTCAGACTCAGCTCCAGCACCCCCTGCAGCCTTTCCAGCCACCGTTCCGTCCATGGGCTCTTGCGTCATGGACAAGACCTGCCCCAGCGAACCGATGGCGCACACCCGACAACCGGCCTATCTGCTTTGCCTGCGGTTACGCCGGTCACGTAGTCCGTTATTGCCATCGCGTACAGCTGGCTCCAATTGCTTCGTCTGTTGCTGGCCACCTCAGCCGTCCCTATCACGACGAACCACCGTCTATGCCACCGCCGTCTCGCCCAGGTCCATCTCCTCGAAGGTCGCCGTCTCCACGACGTCGTTCCCTGTCCCCCATGAGGCCAAGTTCGGCTACTCATGAGCGGGAAAACTAGTCGTCGCAGTCCTCGAGGCAAGGACTGCGATGCTATTGCAATGTGAAAGCCCTCAGAGCTGCCCATCTAATGTCATAGACGTGCTTGTGGACGGTTTTCATGCATATGCTCTTATTGACACTGGAGCTGCAGTATCCGTTATGGACGAAACATTTTGCCGCTTGCTTCAAAAAGTGACGACGCCGATTTCTGGGTTGTCCCTTCGTACTGCCGGTTCACATCGTATCCATCCTTCAGCAGAGTGCACAGCTCGCGTTGTCGTTCTGGACGTTCTGTATGTCAGCCAATTCATCACCCTTCCTGCATGCTCTCATGACGTCATCCTGGGGTGGTATTTTCTCTCCCGCAACGGCGCCGTCCTCCATTGTGCCGCTGCCGAAATTGAACTCTCACCCTTCTCGCATTTGACGCCGGAAGAGAGTCCCTCGAAACTGAGCAAGATTCTCGCGAAAGACGATACCATAGTGCCTCCAAGCTCGGCGATGGGTGTGTATGTCTACTGCGCTGGACTCTCCGACACAATTGCACTCGTTTCACCATCCGAACGTGCTTGCCGAAGGAAAGGATTGCTAGTACCTTTCGTGACCGTGCAAATCACCTAGAGCAACGCCGCTATTTTTGTGACCAACCCATCCCCGTACACTGTTACCTTGGTTCAAAGGGAATGTCTCGGCAGAGTGGAACCAGTGGATAACGCACAAGTCCTGGACGTACCTGATGACTCGCGTTGGCCCAATTCGCGTACCGTCAGTGCTGTTTCCACTTATGATTCATCATCTCCTGATGTATTTGGCCCCTACATTGATGACAATCTTACGTCGGTACAGCGTTCCCAGCTTCTGGACCTGCTGCGAGAATATCATTCTTCTTTCGATGTCGGGCGAAGTTCTCTCGGTCGCGCGTCCGCTGTTACACATCGTATCGACACTGGTTCCCATCCACCATTACGGCAACGTCCCTACCACGTGTCGCCTGCTGAACGCCGGGAAATTAACGAGCAGGTTGATGATATGCTCAGACGCAACGTTATTCGGCCCTCGGACAGTCCATGGGCGTCTCCTGTTGTTCTTGTTGCAAAGAAAGATGGTTCTATGCGGTTCTGTGTGGACTACAGACGGCTCAATAAGATCACTCGCAAGGATGTTTACCCACTGCCGCGCATCGATGACGCAATTGACAGCCTTCACGGAGCCGAATTTTTTTCTTCTCTCAATCTGCGCTCGGGGTACTGGCAAGTACCCATGACTGATGACGCTCGACCAAAGACCGCTGTTGTGACTCCGGGTCCTGCCGGTCTCGTTTTCGGTAGCTGGCCCCGTCGCAGGATCCATCGTCCAACAATTCAGCGAGAAGAAGCGCCCGAACGAACAACAGAGATTTATTTACATGTGGAGAAGTGGTCAACTGACCCAAAGAGAGAAGAGTGAGTGTGATACAAAACCTCTTCGGCATTTTATAGCGCCGCGCCGTTGACACTGGGCGCCCCGTCCGCATCGTCAGCCAATACGGTGGCTCCGGCACCTCGGCCACGAGAGAGGGGGAAACACACCTCACAACACATGGAGTGGCCCAACCTAACACGAGGTGCATATATGGTCACGGCGCCCTAAAATGTTACCAAACATGGTCACGAACGCACAGCAGACCCCGGAGCTCTCCCGGCGAGAGGAGGAACCCGAATGGGGAGGTGGGGGTGGACGACACCGTCGGTCAAGAACCGGTTCTCCCCCAAACTCTTCTTGCTTGGCTCCCCAGGGCCGGTCGTAACACCACCTTTGTCACGCCAGATGGCTTGCACGAGTTCAACGTCATGCCGTTTGGTCTATGTAATGCACCTGCGACCTTTGAGCGCATGATGGACACCGTTCTGCGCAACTTGAAATGGTACACGTGCTTGTGTTACCTCGACGATGTCATTGTCTTCGCTCCGGATTTCTCCACGCATCTCCAAAGTCTGAAAGAAGTTTTCGCGCGTGTGAGCAATGCCGGCTTACAAGTAATTCTGAAAAAGTGCCGCTTTGCAGCACGGCAACTCACCATCCTAGAGTACGTCGTGTCTAAGAATGGCATTCTTCCTGACCCAGCCAAGCTTCGGGCGGTGGCTAAATTCCCCAAACCTGCGTCTGTCAAAAAACTGCGTAGTTTCGTGGGCCTGTGCTCATACTTCCGACGCTTCATACAAATCTTTGCTACGATTATATCACCACTGACGAAGCTCCTTGGAAGTAACGGGTCCCTCAATTCGTGGTCGTCTGAGTGCGACGACGCGTTCGCGAAGCTCCGCCATTTGCTGACGTCTCCTCCCATTCTACGCCACTACGACCCTACGGCCCTGACGGAGGTGCACACAGACGCCAGTGGTGTAGGCCTCGGCGCTGTCCTGGCGCAGCGAAATCCTGGATTCTCTGAATATGTCGTAGCATATGCAAGCCGTACGCTCACGAGAGCCGAGACAAACTACACCGTCACGGAGAAAGAGTGCCTGGTGATCGTCTGGGCCCTTACTAAGTTACGACCTTATTTGTATGGTCGACCATTCAATGTCGTCACCGACCGTCATGCACTATGCTGGCTTTCATCATTGAAGGATCCCTCAGGCCGTCTCGCCCGTTGGGCTCTTCGCTTACAAGACTACGACATCCGCGTGCTGTACCACAACGGACGCCAGCATGCTGACGCCGACGCCCTCTCGCGCTCCTCTCTGCCTGAAGGTGATGTGCTCTGCTCAGTATCCTCGGCTGCAGTTTCTGCCATTGATGTTGATATCATCGCTACCGAACAACGAAAGGATAATTGGATCGGCCCGCTCATCGGCTTGCTCTCTGATCCATCCGCAACGCCATCCACGCATGCCTTGCGTCGTCAAGCTCGCCATTTCGCCATCCGTGATAGCCTTCTACACCAACGCAATTACGACGCCGATGACCGGCAGTGGTTACTCGTGATAACCCGCAGTCTGCGGTCAGAGATATGTGAATCCTTCCATTATGATCCGCAATGCGCGCACTCTGGGGTATTCAAAACCTACCACCGCATTCGACAACGCTACTTCTGGCGCGGGATGTACCGCTATGTGCAGCAGTTCGTTCGCTCCTGCCTCGCTTGCCAACGCCGCAAACCGTCAGCACACATGTCGCCAGCCAGTCTGCAACCGTTACCTTGCCCTGAGCGTTCGTTTGGGCGCATAGGTATCGATTTGTATGGACCACTTCCTCTGACGTCGGCTGGTAACCGCTGGGCCATCGTCGCCGTAGATCATTTAACGCGATACGCCGAAACCGCCACTATCCCTGCGGCTACTGCGCGTGATGTTGCGTCCTTCCTACTGCATCGATTCATACTGCGCCACGGTTCACCTCAGGAGATTCTCCGCGATCGAGGCCATGTCTTCTTGTCAGAAGTCGTCGAAGCCATTCTCACGGAGTGCCATTCTGTCCACCACAAAACAACTGCTTCCCACCCGCAGACGAATGGTCTGACCGAACGCTTTAACCGCACCCTCGGCGACATGCTTTCGATGAACGTCGCCGCCAACAACACGAATTGGAATACTATACTGCCCTTCGTCACGTACGCCTACAACACTGCCCCTCAGAGCACGTCCGGTTTTTCACCTTTCTTCTTGCTGTACGGAAGGCACCAGTCACACACCATCAACACGATACTCCCGTACACGCCGGATCCATTTGAGTGTGCAACTATTTCCGAGACAACCAGGCTTGCTGAAGAGTGTCGCGAGCTGGCCAAGACATTTACGACGCATGAGCAAGAGCAGCAGAAGAGTATTCGTGATGGCTCCGCCACTTCTGAACCCACGTTCCTTCCTGGTTCCCTTGTATGGCTCTCAATCCCGACCTCTGTAGCTGGCCTTTCTTCCAAACTACTCGCGAAATATGAAGGTCCCTACCGTGTGATCGAGCGCACATCTCCAGTCAACTATCTTGTCGAGCCAATTGAACAATCTTCGGACATGCGCTGTCGCGGGCGCGACATAGTCAACGTGGAGCGCCTGAAGGCTTACTATGACCCGCTCGTAGTGACAAGCTCTTGGCTCACCAGGCGGCTTCCTCTTCGACCCCGGGGTAATTGTAATGAAGCCGCCGAACACTGAAGTGGGTCAAACTCTCAAGTGTTCTCTAGTGGGTCTACCCAAAAAGGACGCCGCTCGCGCTGAGTCCGTGCTTGGCCGTTACTGTCGCCATTGTGTATACTCGCTGTGTGCCTGCTAATGAAAGCCATAACAATATATATATATATATATATATATATATATATATATATATATATATATATATATATATATATATATATATATATATATATATATATATATGTGTGTGTGTGTGTGTATTTGTGTGTGTGTGTGTGTGTGTGTGTGTGTGTGTAGTGTAATGACTACTCTGGCGGGGTATTCGTATTACAAAAGGTGGCGTAGTGAGAGGCGCAGCCGGACTGTCTTCTGGTTGCATATATTGACACAAGTCAAACGACAAAGGTATGGCAAGTGACAAGCCTCACCTTATGAGCATTACATAGATGCTACTATATATATATATGCTGGTCCAGGGCTTTTCGTTCTGTTATTCATTTTATGTGAATAAGTTCCTTGAATTTTCCGTTAGCTATTCCAGTCAGCCGACTTTGCATTAATTCTTATAAAGAGTACTGAAATAGCGCAAGCAATGGATTAATTAAAGTTGTTCCCCTGTAGCACTGTCGGTTAGACCTCTAACTGCCAACGACACCAACGTAGAGAGCATCTCACCACGAGATCCTCGCTGCCTATGTTCGCTCCACGAATGAATTCAGCATTTAAATAAAATGTCGCCACTGTCGGCTGAAGCGCATAGGATTAAGTCCCGACAATCGTTCGCCTTTTGGCCGCACGAGCGTGCCCATGGTTTCCTCGACCCAAACCGTTGTGCCGCGGCCAATTCATACACCAAGGAATTCCGCTCAAAACGATGTTCTGACGTAGAGAGAGAGAGAGATAAAGAGGCAAGGAAAGGAAGGGAGGTTAACCAGACGCGCATCCGGTTTGCTACCCTGCACTGGGGAAGGGATAAAGGGGAGAAAAGAGGTTGCAGAGAGATGAGAAGGTACACACAATCACGAGCACACTCAGGGAGCACACACAGTCTACAGGCGGTCGCTCAGGTTTGTTGACTTTAGGTAAAGTAGCAGTGCTTTCGTTGCTTTCTGCGCAACTGAGGCAGATGCCCAAGGTCCTAGTATCTTCTGCACACAAAATGGTCCGGGGTCAAGTTGATTCAAAACCATCCGGAGCTGGCATCGCAGTGTGTCGTAGCAAGCGCAGCTGCACAGGACGTGTTCGATGGTCTCTTCAGCTCCGCAGAAGTCGCATGTAGAGGTGTCTGCCATACCAATGCGAAAGGAGTACACCTTTGTAAATGCAACACCCAACCAAAGGCGGCATAATAGTGTCGCATCGGAGCGGGAAAGTTGTGATGGTAACTTTAGCTTGAGCGAAGGATCCAGTTCATAAAATTGACACCTTTGGAAGCTGGTAGACGACCAGAACGTACGTGTCAGATCTCGAGCCAGCAGGTAAAGTTGTCTTGCTGCATCATTCTTTGATAGAGGAATCGGGACCACATGGGTTCTTTCATGGGCTGAGCGGGCTGCATCATCGGCTAATTGATTTCCGGTAATATCGATATGTCCAGGCAGCCATTGATATATAATATCATGCCCTCGTGCTAGAGCTTCATGATGGCAGTGTCTTATTTCTTGTACCAATTGGTCATGACTCCTCCTACGCATGGAAGACTGCAAACTCTGAAGCGCTGCTTTCGAATCACAGAATATGACCCATTTTCCTGGACGTTCTTGAACGAGATATTGTAAAGCAGCCCTTATAGCAGCAAGCTCTGATGCCGTAGATGTAGTCATATGCGACAACTTAAACTTGATTGCTGCAGCCGGAACTACAGCGGCACCTGATGAGCTGCTGGAAGAGACGGACCCATCAGTGTATATCTGCGTTCGGTCTAAGTACAACTCATGTAATAATAGCAGTGTTGCTTGCTTCAATGCTGCTCTGGAGTGATTGCTTTTCTTTTTCATTCCCGGAATTTCTAGACGTACTTGCGGCTGGTCGAGGCACCACAAATTCTGACGTAGAGGGTACCTTTAATCCCTGTATGAACACGGTTGTGACGGCATTGAGTTTTACAACTTTCCCAGATTGCTGCAATACGACGTCGTATTATGAAGTGCACTTCGTTTTCATAATGCTTAGTTAACGTCAGATTATTAGTTACCTTTTAAACGCCAGTGTATTCACCACTCCTCCCCAGCCCATGGGGGGGGGGGGGGCACAAAACAACTACGCTTACAATAACAGGCCGATCCACCTCGTAACGTTTCGCTCAGATTCCACATATGCAACATGGACAGTCAGTGGCCGGCTGCTTCGCATCAGACTCGTACCCACAGGGCGTGGGGATTCGCCTCTCTTATTTTTCGTTTCCTTCCTTCACCCACTGAAGCTCTCCTGACCTCACCGGGTTTTGCATGACCTCCGAAACTGACTCATGTTTGACGAAACACTGATGTCACCTGGTGACGTCGTTATGACGCCCTTATTGGCCATGGACTTTCGTAACCATCCTTGTTCACGCCGATGCCGATTATCCAATTTTTCACATGTGAGACTTGTGGAGCTTTCACGTCAGTGAATTATCACAATTTATTTCCACTTCTAGGTTCCCTGATCACATGATTTGATAGTGTCGCCAAATCGACTTTCTGCTTTTATGCAAACCACAATCGACTCCTCATAATTAAACTGTCCTTTGCCCATAATAAGGGCATTTGAAGTTTTAAGCAAGCCTCTAAGCGAATCATGCGACTAGGAAAACAATTTCAAATACAGATAAGGAATATAATACAGACGATGGATCAACAAGAGAAAATCTCGGGAATCGCCAATTAGTGCGTGCGAGCAGGCACCAACAGGCACCTGCGCGTACGTACGAGAGGCCCGATTCCCTCACCCGGTGCTTTTGAGCACATGCAGGACCTCGCGACAAGCAGGGGGTCGTACTGTTGTGTACACCCAGAGAACTGTCGCTTCGAGTGCTGAGCGGCGTCTTGATTTGAAATGAAAGTCCACGCAACATATTTTGGGCACGCATGAATTGGTGCGATAGGAGTGCGCATACCAAAATCTCATTGAGGCACTCATTAGAAGCTGAAGCTGATGAGTTTCGTAATGTAAATTTTGGCTCCTGCCGAGAAACCAGCCCTTCAAATAAAGCCGCGAGTTGTCCACAACACATCCTTCTTGCTGGCAGCAGCGTGAGAAAGCACTCTACACATTCGGATGCCACGCCTCAAGCTACCGCACCTCTTGAGCACCTGCTTAACGTTCCCGATCAGGACAGCTACTCCCGCCTGATAGGATGCATGCATTCGCTACGAACAGGCATGAGTCAGTGTGATACATCAATGCTTTAAATGAAAATGCTAATGAGATGCTGGGAGCGTTCGACTGCCGTTGATACAATTTGGCCACGGGTCTCTCAGCAGCATCGTTCGTTCACTTTCCCGGCTAAGGTTTACTTCCGACGACGGTAATCTAAATGCGGAGCATATCTTAACAAACTTCTGCGACTTCGAGCGTATCTATCTATCTAGTCGCTTACGTTTGGGTGCTCTCGTGGTCACCCCCTTAACTTCGCGTGAATCAAAATAAGCATGGGAGGGTAACATGGTTTGAAAAATATGACGCGCTGGTCAAGGCATGAATAATGTCACAATCGCGTCACTACGTCGTCAAACACTTTCCGCCAGACAGTGGCACATACCTAGGGGCGCGTATGTGCCACTGGTATGCGGTTATGTGCCACAGGTGATAGAGACTTAGTATCTACCCTGGAATGACGAGAGCACACATGGGCAATTATAACGCGTAAGCGTTAAGCAATACCCGACATCGGTAGCGTCGACCCAAAGAAGGCATAGAGTATATGTCAGGGACTCAGCTGAAATCAAACCCAAGCATTCTGCGTGGCAATGAAGCATTTTACCACAGAGCTACGCCAGCTCTCGGAATTACTTTTCAAATAGAAGCTAATCTTCGCGAAACGTCAATAGTAGTTGCAGTACTGCCTACCCAATTTTATAAACTATACACATGCATGTGCTCTTTTGATACAGCCGTCACGTCGGCTTAACGTCAATTGTGGTTAGTTTTCATGCGCTGAAGTTTATTTATGTAACAGTGTCCAGGGCAGGCATCTTCGCGAGCACCAGCGCTTCATATCAGCTTCTGGTGTTGCTAATACGCATATTCCAGTTGGCATCATTGCACAAGTGCAAACAACTGGTTATATAAACGTCTGCAACTCTTCAACATATTGTGACGGGGCGAGATCTAGACTTATAGGATAGCGTCTACCAAGAATCGGCAGCCAAACAAGATGGCTAGGTTGCCTCTCGCGCAAGCGCCTAACGCACAGGCGTCTTCTTCATCTACGCAAAGTGCCATGCTTGCTCCAGTCGATGATGCACCGTAACAATGTCTGTGCGTGCAACAATTTTACATTTATTTAGCGTCATTTCAAGACGTGTTGCTGTATAAAAAATATTGCAACATGGTTCCCGTTCCTCCGCGTGCTTTGCATACCATCGATTTTCAGATACGTGGGATCTGCCGAATTTTTTCGTTTTGTTTGCTTGTCGATATGAGCTAACCACACAATCCGTGTTCGGACCAGCCAAAGACTATCGGCCCCTCTTCTGTTTACCTCGGTCGGCGGCCTCGTGACAGTGACTCCCAATTGATTTGAAATCATGCCCAAGCTAGCAAGAAATGTAATGGATGAACTTGGCACGTGAACTTACGTTTCCGGCTCGGTGTAGTGCAGTGAAGTTTGGCCCACTATGCGGGTGTCAAACAGCGCTGATCGGCATAAGTGAGTACGGATAGTTTGACAAGTGCTGGCCCGGGCCGCCTTTGACATTATGAGCCCTTCAAAGTATTGTAGACGGCAGAAGGTGCAAGTGCTATGCATTACTCCTATTTTGTCTTCTAGTTATTTCCTTGTTTGTTTTCGGTATCATAGATATTTATTTTCTATTCTTCAACTTACCCACTATAATATTCTACTCGTCACGGTGGTCAATGGTTGATGGTTATGGGATATACAGGTTAGGGGTTATCGTGGTGTAGTGGTCTTGGTGCTCGAATGCTCTCCCGCAGGTCGCGGGATGAAATCCAGGCCGAGATGGCCGCATTTGCCATCGAGGGGGAAATGCTTGAAGCCCGCGTGCTTAAATTGAAGTGCATGTTAAAGAATAGATGGCCGAAACTTCTGGAGCCCTCCACTATGGTGTATCTAAGAATGATATTGGTGCTTTGCGACGTGGAATCTCGATAGCTTTATTATTAATAATACTATTACTATTATTATTATTATTATCTTTATTTCACACATGGGCGAATTTCCACCCGGATGCGTTACAGGTTGGTTTTTTATTTCTTCCTCGTTGTGTAAAGAAGATGTGGACCGGGGAAATCAATCCGTGTTTGTCAACCGACCAGTACCATCCTCTCCATGTAAGCCTTAGAAAACTGCGTATGCCGACTCAGAAAACTTCCGAATAATCTCGGCGGAACTCTCGGGTTGAGCATGCAGCAAAGAGCACGTGACAATAATTATAAGTGGTGGTGTTCAGTGATCAAAAATCACAATATGACTTTGACAGGCACTGTAGTGAGAGGGCTCAAAAACTTCCACCACCTGGGGTTTCTTAACGTGCAACATTATAATATGTGGCTGCCAAGGCTTGCATAAGATCGCGGGGGACTGTCCGGTCAACAAACGAGCATCATGGTGAGCGCAAAAGAAGCCCCAGTCCAAGATGATGTCGAGCGTACATGGGGAAAACACAAAAATTCAACTACATACAAAATATTCTAGGTGCAGTCGAACTGTGCACGGCACAGAAGCTTGGATGTCATGCGCAGTTGCCGTGTGGAGAGAGACGTCGGAAAACGGCAGCGTAAGCTTCTTAAACTTGCGGCGCAGTTCATTACTAACCACGGACACGGCATCACCAATATCAACAAGCGCTTACTCAGGTACACCTAAGCACGACTATTTCATTAGCGGGTAAAAATGAAGGCCTTGGATGGGTGGCGATCGAGGAAGCATAGGAGAAATAGAACGGTGACGAGGTGATGGTGACTGATCCCTGCGGAAGCCGCGGAGACGCGGCGGCAACTCATCCAACGTGGTGGGAAACGAAGACAACTCTGGTGGCTCGGGACGATATAATATGTAACTCACCTCACCAGCGCTTGGGTTGTAATCACGAAGACGGCAGTAGCATGCTACATGGCCGGGGAGAAGGCAGTAGTAGCAGACTGGCCTGTTGTCCGGTGTACTTAGGGTTAGTTGACGTCTGTGCGAGGTGGCGAAAAGGATGTGGGTGCAGACGGATAAGCGACTCGTTACGCATAGGAGAAGCGACTGTCGAGCAGGATTCGTGACGGGGGATAGCGATGGCGACGATCGTCTTGTGGCCTCAGCGTAAGTCAGAGGTGCGGAGATAGGGGAAGGATGGTATGTGGGAGGCAGAGCGTCAGAAACTTGCTCTTCGATTACCTTGCGGAGTGTTGGGGCCAGCGTGTGTCCACTGGTAGGAACGTAGGGCGCAAGAGACAATTGGCTAGCCACTTCTTGGACGAACTTCAGCGTCTTGGTCGTGGGTCGCGGTGAAAACCACCAGATCTCGCTGTCATGGCGTTCCGGTACAGGTAACAGATGGGATTAGGTCTGCAGGTGGCTGGGTCATGTCGTCAGGCATTGGCGAGGCAGGAGTTCGAGATAGAGTCCGGGATAGGAGTTCCAGGTTGAAGAAACCAGAACCTCCACCAAATGAAAGAATACTCTTAGACACCCCAGTAAGCCAACCGTTTACTGTGCCGGACAACAACAATACAGCAGCCAGTCGTTTCGGCAGAAGCAGCACGAGCCTCAGCCACAACAAACGTCGTCTTCAAAGTTGCTCCAGCAATGCCCGTATTTGTCACTGCAACTCCAGGTACCACAAAATTGACGAGCGCAAGCACACACTACTTCTAACCCAAATAGGCGGCGCACAGAAGTTTCACTGTATATACTACAGATGTCCATGTTTACAATCAGATGTAATTCTTGCTCACATTCAATCACCAAAAAGCAAACGACCATCGAAACAGTATGGCTTCTGCAGGGAACGTTACAGACGTTGCTGGTGATCTGTGTAATTCGGGGTGCTCTACTTGGAGACTGCTCTCGAGAAAACGTGACCAGCGGCTAGGAATCTATAACGGAGCAGAAAAAATGTACACTTCTGAAGGCACGGTCAAAGAACCTTCCTTCGCACTTCAAAAGAAAACGACACGTTGGTCTATCAGGCACTCTGAGAATTGTGGCAACGATTGTCATCAGCCGCACACACTCTCCTCAGTCTCGTTTCTATACCGCTATAATTGTCCCTTCAGCACATTTTCTTCTATCATGATTATTGCCCCTGCCTCTCAGCCCTCAGCATTATTTCACGCACGATCCTGGACTTATGATCACCATTCATTAAGGATTTTTTTCCGAGCAGCCCCATTCATCAACCACATGACTCTTTGTACGATTTATTTTAGTATGTTGGCCTTCACGTCATTCCCAGTCTATTAGATGACAGACTCTACGCAGACACAACTTTTCTGAAACTGTGGTCTAGGACTGGTCATACTGAGGCCGGTAATTAAGAGAAACGTAGCTAGTTTTCGCAAGATCACCCGCTTCTGTCAGGTCTCTAATGAAGTGCACCATAAATTGCTAAACATGCTTGGAAACGATGAAAACATTTCCCCTCCTTTTCATTCATCCGTTCTTGTCTTTCTGTGCAGGTTATCCTGGAGTAGCCTCAATGGCTATCCCTCGCTCCTGAATTTCCTTCAATAACCTGCGTAAGTATTGCTCAAGTGCAGGCTACTATACTCCGCCTCTACGCGCTAACTAGGCACGCTTTGAACAGTATGCAGCATTCCAAGGGCACTAGGCCGCTCCCACAGGCATGTTACCAGTTCACAAAAGATGTTACAGTTGAACAATCGAAATCAGCTAGCTTAAACAAAGACGTATAACTTACCTAGCGTTCACAACCTCTAATATAGAAAATATTGAAAATTGCATTCCCGCAATACCAATTTTAATCGCTTCCGGAAAATCAGAACAACTTCCGGAAAATCAGAACGAACTACATGGCCTAAAATTACTGTAATCTAACGATTGATCAACACAGGACGTTGTCGTAAGTATACAGCTGATTTCACCCACGCACAATTTCTCTTTAACACCAGGCGAAACGAATGGCTGCTTAAAATATTAAAGGCGAAGCTCCTAGGAGCAAGGTTCTGTCCATTCCATGTATGTATGTACGTGACCGCCTATAGTTCCGCCTTTGCCAACTGCCCACTACTTCGTCTTTGCGAATATTTCACTACGCCCCATCAATGACCCACCACTTTACCGACCTCAAAGCAAATGCTATTGAGAAGTAGCCAACATGAAATGCAAGATAATCGTGTACTTGTACCCAGGTGCACGTTAAAGAACCATAGATTGCCTCACTGTGTCCATCTCTTGTTTGTACGTTACCGCCTATAGTTCCACTTTTGCAAACTGCCAACTGCTTCGTCCTTGCAAGCATCCCACTACGCCCCTAATCACCGATCCACCACTATAACCATAAAAGCCGATAACCAACGACTACAAATTCGTTATAATCAAGGGAAAACGGAAGCGACGTTTAGCTACCACTTACAAACAATAAAGTTTATTTTATAAATATATACAGCGTTTGTCACGTATTTGATGTAGTAGGCGATATTCGCGGATGGTTCACGTTTTATTGATGAAATTCTCCAGCGCTTCGCCCCACTCACCATAATTCTCTCTGTGAATATCCTGTTGTTTTTCCCCAATATCAATATATATATATATATATATATATATATATATATATATATATATATGTATGTATGTATGTATATTGTATGGCTTTTGAAGCCTATCTGAAGCACAGCGACAGGGGTTAACAAGAGGGTGCGAAGGTGACGAAGTCAACAATGGTGAACGGATGGAAAATAAGAGAGCGTGGCGGGACTAAAATTAGAAGCAGGAAATAGGGAAGCACACTGTGGTAGTCTCCTGCCCCCTCCTCACTGTCTTGTCCATTCAACGGAGCGAAGTCAGAAGCAAAAGCGTGCAGTGTGGTGAGTGATAGAAGATAGACAGCAAAACGGCTACCACATGGTGTGCAGTATATTTACTGCATAGTTTTGTAGGTATATGTACAGTGCATACATAGCTTGTAATATTTAACTATCAGTCATCTATTTCGAGAGCATTGATTTATTGGGTCATGGTCACTTATTGGGAACAATGTCGGTCTGGATGGGATAAGCGTAAGCCGTATATTGAGTGTTCTGACTTCTACGTTGGCTACTGGTGCACGTTTCGAGACGCTGCTCAGTTTTCAGTGGGCACCAACCCAGAACCCTGCGGGGTGCCTAGCACGCGCCCGGCATGCGCCTACATGTTGAGAGGCGCCACCCAGGCCGGAAGTTGGTCATTACTGCCCGTCGTTTTCCGGTATGACTCGGAGGCTTGCCCCCCCCCCCCCCCCTCTCCTAGTTTCTGAAGGACCGCAAATTGTCCAAAATAGTCTGAAATGGTGTGCAGCTGTTTTCCCCTCTGTATTGTACTTATTGTTTAGTTTATTTTTCGCTTGGCCTTCACAGTGACGTAGCCGGGCATCTCGATTGATAAGTAGCTTAGAAAAGTGCTCCCGACGTATGCGAGGTGGCACAGATTACCCGATGAAGCACGGTATGCATCAGGCACCCTTCGAATGCATCATCAGAGAGAGAATTCGCATATCTAAATGACACATTAGGATTAGGGATTAGGTGAATAGTATTCTGCAGGCGCTGCGTTAGAGTACCCGAGCGTGCAGCGGGGGCGAACGAGCGCAGCCAGTCACGTGTTACGTCAGACGTGAGCGCTATCTGGCAGTTATCTTGGAAAACAAAGCGCGTGCGCCCTGTGCGACCGTCTCGGAGGTGATAAGGAGTAGAACGCAAGGCGATGGGTAGGTGCCACCACAGTGTTGTCTCTGCAAAGCGTTGGAAACACTTGAGATTTCGTGCAAGCGTTGCCTGGTCAGCGCAACGTGATAAACGCTACGGTCCTTATAATTACTTATTTATGCTTTTTCTAGTAAGAGACACACATACAGAATATTGACGTGTTGTGATAGTGCCTCAGATTTGCGCAATAATTGCTTTTAAAGACGATATTCTTTCTTAGGGACGTTCTGTCTGTTCTGTTCTGTTCTGTTTTAACTGTTTTCCTGGGGAGAGGTTGAGGTGAATATTACCTCGGCTACTCCATATCACGAAGTTCTACAGCGAAAAAAAAATAATACAGAACGGTACCCAAAAATTAACAATACGAAAAAAACATAATAGCACACTGAAACCAGTTCCAATATCATGCCAATACACAGTTTTCTTAGAGCAGTTCACACAGTCATAAACTGTTTACACGCACACCTTCCTTTTATATTGTCAGTATTTGCATCAACACATTTTATATATATTCATCTCTGGCTGTCTATCATAGGCGCTTATCCAGTACGGTCTCCACTAAAAAGTCTGTCAGGAAGATTACTGCTTTTTTCTGGAGATGCATCTCAGGCCATGGTTCAAAAAGTTTCTTTATTGTGAGGGGCCGTCTGTCCAAACTTGCTAATTTGTTCTTTAATTGTCCTCTTTCATTCGCGTATTTAACGCGCTCTAAAAGAATATGGCGAACATTTTCTTCTGCATGACCACAATGGCATTCCGGTGAGTGGGATCGATGTATCTTGTGCAGGAAGCTGTTTGTGTATGCTACTTCCAATCGAAGTCGGTGGTTTGATGTCTTTAGGTGTCTTTGCAGGTCTGTCGCTATGGAAAATTTTCTGTGTGGATCAACTTCATAAAGTACTGTTTCCTTTGAATTAGGACTATCAAACCACTTCTCCATCGAACAATGGTTAGCTCCTTGCGTTATAAAATGTCGAATATATGCCCCAGACATAGGAATCGCGCAATCCCGTCCTTCCTTTAATGCTTTATTCGTGAGGCTGTCAGCCTCTTCATTTCCCTTTATTCCAATGTGGCTGGGTATCCATTGGAATACGATGTTGTGACCCTGCGTAGAGGCATATTCCACAGTTTCTGTAATACACTGTGTTCTTTCACCATTTTTGTGAAGTGATCTCGCATTTCTGATTAGCTTAAGAGCAGGTTTGCTATCCGTGGATATCACCCACTTTCGTGCCTCAGGATTCTCGCAGATAAGCTTAACTGCTTCAAAGATAGCCACCAATTCTGCTGTCGTCGATGAAGATTTGTGCGATAATTTGTACATTTTCTTTTTCTGAATTTCGGATATAAGGACCGCCCATGCTGGCGCTTCTTTAGTGCATGATCCATGTGTATATATCTTAGTTTTTTTCATTATGCATTATATGAAACTGATGATGCACCATCTGTGCCGCTACTAGAGGTGCCATGTCTGCTTTCTTCTCTATGCCGTCTGTTTCACAGATAACGTTGAGAAGTGGCAGCGTCCAGGGTGGTTTTGAAGGTTTCCATCGTTTAAATTCTGGTACTACTGCTTGAAATGATGATACACTATCCTGTAGTCTCATTGCCATCCTTTGTTTTAGTGCACCTAACGCGGAAAAAATTTTTCTAACATGGAAACATTTTGGTCTGTCTGTCTGTCTGTCTGTCTGTCTGTCTGTCTGTCTGTCTCTTTGTCTGTCTGTCTGTACATTTGTCTGTTTATCCGCCCTAACGATATCTCAAACGGCATCAAACGGCCAACCCCATCCGCAGCGCCCACCAATATCGCTCAAGGTTTAGCGTTCATAGTTGGGCGATTGTCAATTATAAAAGCAAATATTGCGCATATCTGAGGCGCCATAACAACACGTCGATATTTTGTATGTCTGCATTTATACTAGAAAAGGCACACACAAGTAACTCTAAGGACTGTAGCGTTTATCGCATTGCACTGACAGTGCAACGCGATGCTCAAGAAGGTGTTTCCAACGACACGGTGGTGGCACCTGCCCGTCGCTTTGCATTCTAAACCCTATCACCTCCGAGACTGGCGCGCATCTTTCTCCGTGGTCGCGCACGCCTTCGTTTTCGAAGCTTTTTGCCGTCTCCCCGTTTTTCGCTATTGAATCTGCTTTGGTGAAAATAAAATAATTAAATAAATAAATAAATAAAAGATAACTGCCAGAAGGCGCTTGTGTCTAACGTGCCTAGATGCGCTCGTTTGCCTCCTCTACATGCTCGAGGCACTCTAACGCAGCGCCTTCAGAATACCATTCACCAATTTTCTTGCACAGAACATCACATAAACGTTTTGTTCACTCTCTCCAGACGCACGACTATCGTCTTTCGACGACATTTACACTGGAACATGTAGATTCGCGCCAATTTTTTAATTAAGAACGCTGAATCTAGAGCAATATTGGTGGGCGTTGCGGATGGTGTCAGCCATTTGGAGTATCGTTTGGCCACTTTGGCACCGTTTAGGCTACCGTTAAGGGCAAACAAACAGACAAATGTACAAATAGACTGATAGACAGACATACAGACCAATATTTTTGCGTCGGAAGTTCTCAAGAAAGTCTATTGTATTCAAAAAGATTATGCAATCACTTACTGCTTCCGCTTAAATACCGGACTCGTGCATTCAGGTCACACTAGTACAGGGACCAGCATTGTTCGTTTAGCGACCTCTTGTATCTGACGCATTTTGCCTAGTAATATGACTACACATTTGCGCGTACTGTATCTGCGACATCGCATAAAGTTAGGATGTATACTGAATTCTTCATTAGGGTGATAGCATTTTCACCTTCACTCTCCCTTGGCTCAAGTAACAGCTCGAGAACTACACTGGTTTTGGTGGCCGCCTCCCCAGGTTACTGAAAAGGGGGTAAGGGCTCGGGGCCTGCCCACACTTTCACATACTAGCAGACCGCCGGCAGGGGAGGGTGCGCTATGGTGAACCTTACCCAACCTGAAGGAAAACCGTGCGCATGCCTATGATGCTCGGCATTCTTGACAACCCCTCACTTCAAAAAAAAAATATTCATCTCTGCGAAGTAAATGATGACGAGTAGGTGAAGCTACTACGAGTAGGTAATATCAACGTCAAAGGCGCCGAGAAATAAACAGATGGCAGGAGGGACGGACGTGCAGATGAGCGGTTGGACGGATAGATGGCAGCTCAGGTGTTATTCTCACAGTTGTGTAGCAGGTGTCGTGATACCATTGTGGACGCCAGAACATCACTGAACGCCGGGTAGGGCTAGCCCCTGAAGAGCTTCACCCATGCAAAAGAAAGAAACCTCACTTAGTGTACCATGATTGCATATGAAGTTCTTTCAAGTGACTGAATAAGCACTAGATTTTTCAAAAACATACGACAAGGCAGATCTTTCTCTCCAGCCTCTAGTCTAGCTACCACAACTGAGAAACACAAGACACACGAAAGCCGAGGCGACTTGCAGCACGTGGCGTGGTCCCAGGAAAGAAAGCGCGCCATTCCCACCCCACTTCACTGCAACGACAGCCGCGCTGTCAACGCGAGGTTCGGTCACGGTGGAGGAGGTAGCGGCAGCAGATAGGATAGGAGCCCTGGCTCCTTCCAAAAACAAAGCGCTCCCGTTGTTGTCCAAGTCTCCGCCTTCTCTAAAGTATCCTGTATTGGGATATAGTAAATGCTTACGCTTGCAGGCCCCGCCTAAAAGCTTGAGCGGCGTCACCACGGATCCCCTTCATGGAAACAAGCGGTCGGCGGTGGCACCTCCGCTGCCCGTTTTTGAGTCTAGGCGAGTGGTGAACACATGCTCACGCCCGCACACTGTAGCCTGACCATATATACTGTATGCAAGTCGCTTTAATAGGGTTAAAAAGATTAACCAGCCTGAATGGTGCTCACGTAATTACGCTTATTAAGGATGGTCCGAAGTAGCGGCAGGTAGATCAGTCTTTCTATCAATACGCCGGCTCCGAAGGAAGCGTGCGTCTATGCCAAGATGGCGATTCTGGGCCGTGCAACATTTTAAGCACATGGTTACAAAACACTGCCGATCGGTAGTCGATGCTCCCGAGAACACGCGTGCCAATATTAGCACAGCACGTTACCCAAAATTCACTTTAAATTCCCAAAGTGAGCCTAAATTGCTTTTACTTCTTTGCACAAATTATGAAATTAGCTTATAATTCACTCGTCACAGCCACGGTATCAGCCATTGGCTGATTTAGGCTTGGCGCGGTCTGCCGTAACTGAACTTGCCACGGGAGGCCGCGACTTGTCTTCATGTGCGCGCACGATCGCACTGAATTGCTGTGCTTTCGAATATCAAAGAAAAAAAAACGTTTTCAAAGTCGCAAGGAGCGCGGGACGTTTTTCTTTCCCTGTGTCATTCCTCGCTGCTTAGCTTCCAGAGTTTTCGTCGGGACGAGAAAAGAGCGAATGTAATTGCAGCGGGGGATAAATCTTCGTAATTCCACATGTATTCTACGAATTCTAAAAATATTTGCGTGGGTGAAATTGTCAAGCAATAAATTGCTTTAATAAATTCATTCCATTGGTACATGAATACGTGTTGCAGGAAACCATTAGGCTCTACAGGCCAACGTCATTGGACAAGTTTGAAGGACGCAAATGTTTTTATCGGTCTTTCCTGTCTCTCTTTCACACCATCATTCTCTCTTTCATGTATAAACAAAGCCGAAAGCTAGACCAATGACTCCCGATCTTCTGTTTACCTCCTATATTATTTCATACCTGTTTTGACCAACGAGAACAACAAAGCCCTGCCTGGTGTAACTGTAATAGAATATTTATCCACGAATATAAGCGCACAATTTTCTACTAAGGTAGTGAAATAACTCTGATGTTCCATTCACGTTTGCGTGCTTCACAAAGTAACGGTTCCATAACTATCCGTCATGTCTAATTTCCCACCAGGCGCATCCTTGCTCAACAATCTGCGTGAAAAAACTCGTTGAAAGCATTCCAAAGTCATATCGTCAAGTAGAAGTGTGTTTCTCGAGCGAATTATTTTACCCTTTGCTGCTATTGTTGGGCCAATCAACAGGCTTCGAAACGCGCAGGAAGAGCTCACGCATTTTTCCTGCGCGTGCTCAGTGACGTGAACTCGGCGATCAGCGACGTGACACAGCACAAAGCTCGTCAATTGGTCTAAACAAAGCCTCAAGAAACAGTAATGAAGTCAACGTCTCTGGTTGCCAAGTTGACGTCACTGCGTGTGGAAGGAGATTGGTTAGGCGCACAAAAGATGCACGAGCTTGTTTGGAGGGTGTAAAAAAAAGTCAGTGCTGTTTGAATGGCCCTTTGATGAACGTCACCGTGGGTGAAAGTTCGGATTTGATAAATATTTTTAGGTGGTAATAAACGTCCGTTTTCTATCTATTTTCTAACTTCGTGCTTCTTGATTAAAAATTCCAATTAGTATACGTCGTCAATGTTCGCTACAGCAGGAGGCAGCTCACTTCAGTGAAAAAGGGTTATTTGCTCTGGCTTTGAAATCAGCACCTTTTCTGTGTCATTACTTTGTTTCTTTCTAGCGAAAATCACTTGCTCAATCAATAATGGCAATCACAATTACTGTATTTCGCACATCTTCTGCACTGTGATGATCTACGACAATGTAAAGCCGTTGTGTTCGTTTTAAATGTGAAGCCTTTCTTAGCAAGCTTCGGCAACATTGCGCGTATCTATCTATCTATCTATCTATCTATCTATCTATCTATCTATCTATCTATCTATCTATCTATCTATCTATCTATCTATCTATCTATCTATCTATCTATCTATCTATCTATCTATCTATCTATCTATCTATCTATCTATCTATCTATCTATCTATCTATCTATCTATCTATCTATCTATCTATCTATCTATCTATCTATCTATTTAGCTAGCTAGCTAGCTAGCTATTTACGATATTTAGCTCTGCTGGCCTTTTTGACAATGGTATCAATTCCAAAATTGGTATAGAATAACATGATGGTGTGACAGGCAAAAGTGACTAGTCATAACATGAAAACCTTGGCATCTGCATTTCCGATGGAGGCAGAAATGTTGTAGGCCCGTGTACTCAGATTTGGGTGCACGTTAACGAACCCCAGGTGGTCAAAATTTCCGGAGCCCTGCACTACGGCGTCTCTCATAATCGATATAGTGGTTTTGGGACGTTAAACCCCACAAATCAATCAATCAAAACCTTGACATGTATGTAATGAACGTCACTAACTACATGACATGTTCTAGTTGCTCTTTCAGTGGTTTCTTTCACATGATATATTGAAAATTTGGTATGGTGAGATATGCATGACGAACATAACTGACAGACCCTAACGTGGAAATCATGACATGCATATCATGTAAGAAGAGGACTACATGTCATGCGCTCATGGTGCGCTCGCGGTCGTTTCGCTAGCTTCGTAGTACCAAATTTGGTATTACGTAACGTGAATGAATTACGAAGGTATATGATTGGTGCTAACATGATAACGATGAGACGCGTGTCATATTAGAGCATGACTACGTGCCACGCTCATAATGCGCTCGCGGCCATTTCACCTGCTTCACATACACCAAATTTGGTATTACGTGACGTGAGTGGACGACGAAGGTATACAATTGGTGCAAACATCATCATCATGACATGCGCGCATTGTACGAACATGACAACATACCACGCTCTTGATGCCCTCGTCGCCGTTTCGCTAGCTTCACGTATACCGAATTCGGTATTCCGTGACGGGAATGAACGACGCATAAACATGATTATCATGACATGCGTGTCATGTAAATTAAGACTACATGCTACGCTCATAGCATTTCGCTAGATCCACATATACCAAATTTGGTAGTACGGGACGTGAATAGACGACGAAGGTAATTGACACTCCAAACATATTACCTTGATAAATGTGTTATGTAAAACATGAATAGATGCTACGCTCATAGTGGCCGTTTCGTCAGCTCCGATTATTCTGACGTGAATGGTCGAAGAACGTCCATTTCACGCCCTAACCTGATAATCATGACATGCGTGCCATGTAAAACTTGACTACATGCTACGCTCATAGCGTGTTTGCGGCCATTTTGCTAGCTCCACATATGCCAAATTCGATGTTACGTGACGTGAATAGACCGCGAAGGTAAATGACTCGTCCAAACATAATAATCGTGACATGGATGTCATGTACGGCATAATTGGCGTCCACGTCATTACGATGTGGGGATCCTAAAGTGACATATCAACCTTTCTTATTCGTGCTTCGCATATTATCTATTCCCACTATACGTGGGATCTGCCATTTTTTTTAAGGGTGTACTTCTGAATCGCCTATCGACCGTTTTTTAAGACACACTCACTGATCGCCTTGTTTATTTTGGGACTAAGTACGGAAAATTCTTAGCCATGGAATACTTAGTTAACACGAAAACTTCAGAATAATGTATCGGGCTAAGCAATGCGAAGACAAACAAAAGAAACAAGAACCACGAAGACACGGGAAATGCAAGACAATTTATTGAAATCCAAACGAAACAACTATGAATCCTTATCAACCACTACTCGCGACACGTTTACCCCACTGGTAAAACAGATGGTTAATCGCCGTGACCCCTGAACAACCTATTCAAGCGCCAACAGTCATCTCTGAAAGATGCATCACAACAAAATACTTTCCATGCAGTATAAACCCATGCCACCTATTCCTATTACAAAAGCAATCAATGTTAATAATATTTATCCCTTTTTCATGAGCAAAGAGCAGGGGCGAACTGCGAAATGCGAAGTGCGAATGAAAGGAGGAACTGCAAAAAAATTTTTCCATAGCCTACTCTTCTGTTTAGTTTTTTAACGTAGCTGTTCCGACAAATCGCCTTCAAATCTTAAGACATCGTGAGGAAAAAACGAAGCTGTAAATGCCATTATTCCTGCAAAATAGAGCAGTCTCCCTTGAAGCGTTTCTCTATGTTCCATTCCTCGCCACCGCACGGCGTGTAGTACTCGTCATTAGGATTTTGAAGGATTTGAGGAAAACGCGGGGTTTGAAACCCGATAAGAGAGCGGCTCAGGTGCCACGGAGGCTTCGCTCGGTGAGTTACGATGCACAGACGCACACGTGCACTCCTCTTTCTTCATCTCACCCTCAACATACCGAGACAAACCGAGGAAAAGAGAAGGAAAGCACTACTGCAGTTTCCTGTCGTGAGCGTTGGATTAACTAGGTTTTCCTAGAAACGAGGCAAATGAAACATGCACACAAAAAGCAAGTACGCGCACGGAAGTCTGAAAAGGATTACACCGCGCTTGGAGGGAAGCCATTTTGAAGGGACGTCGTCTGCTGCGTCTGCAACGCTTCTTCCGACGAGTGAGGAAAGAAGAGGCGGAGGTGAAGAGGCTGAACCCCTTTTACGGCGCGGACCCATCTGGAGACGAAGGCCTAATGACATCGAGGATGCCGAGGAGGCCCAACTTCAGTAAGGGATGAGGAAGAGGAACGACAGCGGCTCGTAAAATGCGAGAAACCACAGCCTTCCTACCTTGCGCTCGTCCACAGGCTGTCGTATCCCACTCGAATTCTAACCGTAATCGTAGAGCTTGGTTATAATCGTTTGAAGAGGAATGCAGTATAGCGGCCTTAAAGGAAGCTCATTGGAGACTCTTAAAGGAGCTTATTAGAAAGAAGAAATGTTTAGAGTGTAAAATAAATTTGAAAGCGTTGCCATGAAGCATATTGCTTGTGGGAGCTTCTGACAGCGAGTCATGGATGTGGTTTTCTAACGAGACCAGTTGCAGAAAACATTTGTAGGCTGCCGATCTTTATTCTTATACTCAGGAGGTAATAATTATTTCGCAGCCCTAATTGCTCGCGCATACGTTTTATTGAAGTGAAAAAAAATGGCAAAGGATCCTTAGCCCATCGGAACCAGAACTCCTCATTGCCAAAAGGAACATCCCCACTCACATTTATTTATTTATTCATTTATTTATCTATTTATTTGTTTATTTATTTATTTAAAAACACATGTCCAAAATGCTTATAAGATCAGGTAACAAGTGGGGAGGAGGCCTAGGCATACTATGCGTACTATTACTCCGCCTGATACCAGCAGATGTGCCTTTACCGATCATGTACAGTGTAACCCCCTCCCCGTTTGTACTTTTTAGGGCGCTGAAGGCACTATGATAAATAAATAAATAAATAAATAAATACAGTGAAGATTGTCTAGCATACCTTCTAACTGCATACAATGTCGTCAAATCAATCATTTATTTCCACGTACCTAGCGAAAATTAAAGTTTAACTACCGATAAACAACTTCAGATGAAACAGCTGCAAACTTGTGCTAGATGATTTGCATGCCAGGAAGATGAGCCTGTATATGTGAGCGTTATCCTTAGAATATATTTGGCTATGACTATTTCCCGCGAAGCACAGACTGTGCTTGCGATAAAAGTGTCGCTTCATCGAGCGAACTACAAAAGACTATGTAACAGCAAGTATAAATAACAAAGGCTGTTGTTGTAGTTTTTACTTTTAATGTTTTACTACATTTCCTGGAATGATTGCTCCCCTCGATGGCGAAGCTGCTTCTTTAATGAGTGAGTTGCTTTAACCCCCCCCCCCCCCACGAATATGGCATCATAAATGAGAGAGGCAGTTTACGCTAAACGCACAAGTTTGTACAGAAACTAGGGTAACAGCCTTCAAACTTGAGATCGGCATAATCGGGTCAAACCACGACTTGCTGTGACGGAGTGAACAAACGTACCGCAAGCGGCGCTGCAAACCGACCAGCTCGCTGTGGTGATGCTCTGAGGGCGAATTTGACAAACGTACTCCCTCGTGGTCTGCTTTCAAGCCCCGTTCGATTCGCCTGCGGTTATTCCCTTGGTCTCGTCTTTCGAGAGTGCGAGAAGAAGGACGGCGGGGGGCTGAGGCAATGGCCAAGCATGGAGGTCTCTCGTACTCGTCCACATACAAAGCGTTTCTCCGTTAGTCTTCTTCAATAAGTGAGAGCACTCGTACGGCCCACATCTAGCTCTTTAGTCATTCCCACAATGTACCACACTGGAAGACCCGTGTGTGTGTCTTCCGACACAAAGGATCCCAAGCAGTTTCCATAATTATAACAAGCCACTGTGCGCAGTTTTAACATAGTGCGCGCGCACTGCAGCGTCTTTGTTGGCCAGAAAAGGGCTGCGATCGGCTCTCGAACGTAGGCTCCTTTGTGGCGCTTGCAGGTTCACGCCGACAGTGTGTAAGATGCAGTAGCTGACGAGCCTCACTTTCCTTTAGGCGCGTTTGCTCAAACATTCTTGCCAGAGACTCTACAGTTCTTGTCGTGAGAGTTCTGCAAGGGGTGCATCAAGGCCTTGATGGAAATGCAAACCCCCTGCTGATGAATATAAGCTGGTGGAACTGTCCTCTGGTTTCGTTTCTGGCTCAAGTTTCGCGATAGTTGTCTGCTTCCTTTATGAATTATGGAGACATCATGATGGTCGAGTGCAACGGGACTTTTCGACCACCGACACAACTGCGCCCTCTCTGCGTCTTCTCTGCTTTTAAATATAATGGGCACACAGTTTTCTCGTCAGTAGCTACGCCTAACGCAGTTAAGGTGGGCACAAAAAGACATACGCGAGGAGAAGTGATCTAGTAACTAAACAATGTTTGTTATTGACTGTGCTGAGCAAAGATATTTTGAAATTGTATCGCGATAAGATACTAGATACTTATACAAAAAGTATTCAAGATACAGATACAAACCACTGCCGCAAAGTAGTATCCGAAACGATACTTGCCAATTGTTGCAAAAAATAATTCGATACATTCGTAAATCTGTTGTTAAAGACCCCCAAAGTCTAATAGTGAACGCTTGGGCACAAATTATAGGCTTGAACAGTTCTCAATTGTGCCCCTTTTTTTTATAAAATGATTTTTTGTATCTCAGAAGTTCTCCCAAAGTAAATTAGTTTACGTCCGAATAACTTATTAGTGTTTGATCTAGCTGCCTAATATAACACAGTTGTAGGCACCATAGTAATGGCAGTTCTCGATTTTAAAATCTGTAATTGATTGGACTCGCTGCTGAGCTTGCCGACCAGCTAGCGGATTGCCATTTAATCACACGAGCTTCAATAAGAAGCCTTCTCACAATAGCGCAAATGCCGCTGTACAGTTTCGTTCATACAAGACCACTCAGCATTACCATATCACCGGTGTACAGCAGCAACAACATCGGTAGCGAAATTTTTGAACATCCTGTGCTTAAGCTACCCTACAGAAAGCAGTTAAAGCTGCTAGTACTTTCATTCTTCTTTTTCTTTTTGCAGCTTAAGCCATTCGTTATCTTTATACTGACCAACGTGCAACCAGCTTTCTTGAGTGAGAGGACATGAGCGCCTAAGAAACGCTACAGACCTGTTGGGTTGTCACATTGTGGTGACTGTAAAGAAAAACTTCAGTCACTACACGAAACTCACTAATTTGCTAACTTGTGTGCCGAAAACTAAGTAATTCAATGTTCAAGCAAAGTGCTCTGTAGTCTGATAGCGGCAATAAGTGTCGTCGGCCTTCGGTAATCTGATCATCGGCAGAATTACGCGTCTTGTATTTATTCAGCAGTGATCGCACCTTCAAGCTTTATCACTGGCGCACGCGTAGGCTGGTGAATGAACAAGAGTATGTGTACTTCGCGTAATCGCAACCATAATCATGGTTAGTTTTACGTCATAAAACCACGATATGATTATGGGAAAAGGGTAGGGCTCCGGATTTTTACCATGTATTGTTCTTTAACGTGCAATCAAGTCTAACTATAGTATGCATGAGTCTGTACCATTTTGCCTACTTTGACATGCGGCCACCACAGCAGAATTTGCGCGTAATCCTATAGCTGCGCAGTTACAGAAAATCTCGAAGTTTACACAACATTGCGGGTGGTTTGCGGAGAGTGGTGATAAGCTTTTTTGGAGTTAGACCCGACCACACCACATTGAAAAAAAAATAATAAGAGGGTGTACCAGCATAGTTGCCGAAGTCGTCGCGGGAAAACGCTGCTATTCACGCTACGGCCACCTATAGCAACAATTACCTGGCAATTAGTAATAGTCAAATAAAAACAGGGAGGACAAAAAAGGGAAATAATTTTAAAATAGAAAAGGCGCTATGTTTGAAGCATATAGGTTGAATAAGTTGAGATGCGCTATACAGATCTTAATTGCTACGGCAATGAAGCATCAAGTATCGTCAACCTATACATAATAGGGTTAGACAAAAAAAGTATGATTATTGAAAATTATCTAAAATGGCTCATTAGGACGTTAATAAGAAAAGGTACCATTTCACATAACAATGTTTCTCGAATCCTCTTTATCAGATTTTTAAGAAGAGTCCTAAATATTCTCATTACAGTGGGAACTCAAACTTAATATGTTTTTTCACCAAGCAGCATGCATATAGTATTGTGCTGTATTTTCAATGTATGCCCACATTATTACATATTTGCTTCTCAAATCGCGTCGGCAGATGAGTAAACTCATGTGAATATAAATGTTCCAATGTTATGATGTTATAAGTGAATATGAATGTTATTAAAATACATATTCGAATGAAACAAAAGCACATGTACAGATGCTCGTTGTGTGAGGCGTATCGCAATACAGATACAAGATACGCGAATAGTATCTAAGATAGCATCTCAGATACATGTATCTTCGATACTGGCCTGCCCTGCTTACTTGTGCTGGGCAAACATGTACAAATAATCACATTCCATAGTTTTCACGTATCATGTGGTGACTGAGTTGAGGACATCTTTTTCATACATATTCTTTGATAAATATGGGCTCCTAAACAAAAAGAAACACAGCTTATCCACGGAGTGAATGATGAAGAGTTGGACGAAGCCCTGGAGAGCTTGATCGCTAAACCATAAACCATCCGCGAATATCGCCCACTACATCATCAAAGATGTTGCAAACACTGTATATCACTGTATGTCCCAGTGGAATCATCTATGCTTCTTTAACGCGCACCTGGATACAAGTACTGGACAATATACCATTGAATGTTGGCTACTTTTCAACAGTATTTGATTTATGGTCGGTGAAGTGGTGCATCAGTGACGCGGCGTAGCGGCATGTTTGCAAGGACGAAGTAGTGGGCAGTTGGCAAAGGTGGAACTATAGGCGGTCACGTACAAGGAGTGGACAGGACCATTCTTTTAGGAGCTTCGCCCCTGAAAGAAAGCGACTACTTTTATGTTCGGGGAAACCAGCTGTTAAAAAAACTCGATATCGTTGGATGCCATCTGTGAAATGGCACGAAAATATCTCTAATGCTTGCTCCACTAGTTAGTTTCTAAGCTGAGTGTTTCTCAGGTGGCATAGATGGTTCGTGAACATCATTGCACTAGAGAACAAAAAAATTACATAGATCATACGGCACACACTTCCGTGTACAAAGTGTTAAATGTTCCTGCCTTTCTACTGTTCTGCTATACCATTTTCTACGCTTTTACGCCTTCCTTAAGTATAACAAAACGAAGTCTAATAGGGAGTTGATTTATTTGAATAATTCATCTTGATAACTGGGATTTCCAGCCATACTTGTGGCCAATTTATTTAGCTCTCTTCTTATTTTAATGCCAGTAAACGTTTTTTCTGTTTCAGCCTTGACAATCTCTGCATACTCGTAGCTTGCAAGGAACTTGAATGAAAATAAACTCATAAGACAGGAACATGACTGAGAAATTCCGTATGCAGTTTCCTAAACAGCACCTCGACGCAACAAGATATTGTCATGACCCACACGCCCGCTGCAGCGTCCGCCGATGGGTAGCCACCATTAACATGGACGCGGGCGACTGGCCAGCCGGCGTTATCGACCGCAGAACAAGTCGGCCACGAGTGGACGGCAATCACTAGCTGCGTAAATACAAGAATAAGAGTGCGCCAAAGAAAAGAAGATAACACCAGGACCACAAAAAACATGGTACAGGGCGCGTCCTCCATTGCATTAGAGGATCGTTGGGCAATTAGCCGGCATTAGTGAAGGCCGGTGCAATGCGCTTTCAGGGCTACTGTTATTGGTCAACGAACAAGCGCTAATGTACAAAACACCGGATGTACGGAGTACTCACCTGAGACACACAGCCTTATCAGTGTAGTTTGTGCGAACGCCGTAAAAGATAAAGAAAGAGAACAAGTTTAGTTAGGTAATTGGTGTATGTGCGTGTGTGTGTGATAGAGAAATAGAGAACAAGTTTATTTAGTCAATTGCGGGGAATGTGGTGCGCAAGTTTACTTAATTTCTATGTTTGCGCATGAGTGTGTCGGGGATAGAAAAAGCCTGCGATTGAATGAGAAAAGCCATGTTACATTATACTGGTGTATCAACTGGAATGTCACCCGTCTCTTATGCACCAGTGTGTTGTGAGAGTATTTATCACGGAATACACTCTGCGAAAGGCGCGTACGGCAACGTATTACATGAGGCCATTCTCGATGTGCTTACAGCGTTTGTCCTCGGTGGCAGAGTTTTTCGTGGATTCAGAATTCTTTTTTTTTTTTGGCTGCAAGGTCAATTTTTCTGTTAACAGACAACGGCCGAACTGCGCGACGCTACATTACTAGGGGCGTTCCTTAACCACGAGTTCTCAGTCTAACGCTATTCAGCCTCGCACTTGGTGGTCTTGTTGATTGCTTGCCAACTGCCATCTTAACATATGCAGGTGACATCTCTGCCTGGAATTTGACAGTCACGCGTCCTCAGACTTCACAGTGCAGCAACTTTGACAGCGAGCCACTTGTGTAAACTAGGCCTCGGTATATCATCGGAAAAATGTCGACTAGTGGTATTAACTCGCAAATCAATGACAGCTTATGCCAGCTCAATCAACGGGGAGCCCGTTTGTTATGCCAGAAATCAGAGATTTCTAGACAATAGCTTTAGCGCGAGAACATAACGACGACGAAGACACAAGAAGTTTTATTCTCGCGCTATAACTATCGTCATGTCATAAAAAGTAGCCCAAACTGCCACACCTCTCAGCTACATGAAGAGCCGGACAGCAATTTGCCAGTCATTCGCTTTTTGGCAGGAAAGAGGCAGAGAATGTTAGTAGAGGCAATGGTGGAGCTCTACAGAGAGCATTGTCTTGGTTTTCCGAGTTATAGCCTTCCTGCGCTGAGAAATACTTTCAGAACACATGTTAGGGTTCTGTAGGAAGTACAAGCGAAAGCGCTTAGATTTGCCTTGGTATGCCCAGATGTGCGTCAACAGAGGCAACTACTGCGATCGCTCATGACCATTCAATACAAATTCACATTATGGTGGAAGTCCTCACAACTCACGTCAGAAGTTTTGAACATGCTCCTTATCATCACCTCGCCACTTCAGGCAGGCTCCAAGCATAGTTTTCTAAATCTATTGTCAAGGGCACCGACAAATTTTCCTCAGGCTTCAGCACTGGATTTAAACTATTGGTGCCCCCTTGGTGCCTCATAACGCGAGCGGTGTATCTGAGTGTGCCAGAAAAAAAATGGTGGAATATACACAGGTTTAATTATAAATAGTGGGGCGAAGCATCTGTCCTTCCATTCGTTCTTGCTTCCGTCAGTCCATGCATCCATCCGCCCACTCGTGCGTGCGTCTGTTCGTGTGTCTGCACGTTCATCCGTGCGTCCGTCCCTGCGTTCGTCCATCCATCCACCCCTGCGTCCGTCCAAGCGTCCATCCGTACGTGCAGCCATCAGTGCATCCGTCCAAATATCTGTCTGTGTGTTCGTTCGTTCATCTAGTCAACACTACGAGTACCACCATCTCGCATCTTTTCATCATGTATTCCTCATATAGAAGTACCGCGATCCAGCGGACTGAACGAGAGGTGGCACACGCACACTTCCTTACGACTTGCGCTTCGTGTCTACTTCCCACCTTTAACCACCTCGAGTTCATGGTATATACTAGTTCACTGTATTCATGGCACTGCGGCACAACGCTCGCTAAACCTTTCTGAAACGAAGGAGGTTACGCCCAGCGAGTATAACGTCTTGTCAGATAGTGGTCAATGTACATGCCAATGGCTGCTGATAGCGAGTGAGAGACAGAGTTGGGCTTTCAGTTAATGCGCACGCTGCAAATTTTTTATTGTTCAACAACACACAGGAGAAATCTCCCAACGGCACCACCTTGCAGGTGAAAGCGTAAGACTGGTTACGTACTACGACTTCGACGAGAGACAAACGGGTGCCGCTTTAAGGAGCTTCGCCCCTAAAAAACCTGGCCTGTCGTCGTCTGTGCTGAAACAACTGTTTATGCTTCTCTTGTACGAGAGGTATGTGGACAAAGCACACATGTATACTGGTTGTTCAACAAGCCTCTATCGTTCATCTGGTGGAGTGGTTGTTCCATCGAGAGATATTACCAGCTGCTTTACGACTGCCCATTCCACGACGTCGACAAGTGCGGAACAAGCCGCTCGGCGTGCAGCACTTTTTTCGCCGCTCGGGAACCACCTCAACAATGGTCGATATTCAGCGACTCAAAGGCATCCCTACAATCTGTTCTCTCAGCACTATGTCGTGGGTCATGCGAGCAGCTCGTGTTTGAAATTTTGAAATTCAATGTCTACATACAGCACAGGAGAGAGGGCACCACATGATGTTTCAGTGCCTTCCAAGTCACTGCGGCGTGACTCGAAATGAACACGCCGATGATGCCTCTGGGGCAGCTGTTGAAGGAACACAGCAATATTGCATATCACTTTCAAGGTCTCAGGCTGCCAGCGCTCTTCGGACGCTTGCACGGGAGGTCACGGTATCTATATAGTGCCCACCAAGCAGCCTGACCAACCAGACCATTTATAAGCACCACCTGTGTCCTTCTAAGAAGATACATTTATAAGCACCACCTGTGTCCTTCTAAGAAGATACATGTGCTAACCGGATTCCGCTGGAGCGATGCCACATTTCTTTATCGTTTTTGGTTAGGTTTCTCATTCACCAAATCTTACTCTTTTCATATTAGGGTGGCCGACAACGCTCTCTGCAATGTCTGTCGTTGCACGGAGACGCTACGCCACATCCTGTGTGCCTGGCCTGTAAATCATCTCCACATACCGTCACTGGCGTCTCTTTTTGATTGAGAGGATATCGCGGCTGAAGGCGACGCAGGAACTCCTGAAGTTTCTAAAGAAAGCTAATTTCGACAAGTGACTGTGAAAGCGACATCTCGTACCACGCGAGCGTGATGGACATGTTTGTGTGTGTGCTGTGATATGTGTTATGCTAGGCCCTGTTTCCACTATTTTCTTTATTTTTTCAATCACCCCCTTCCCGTTATTCCGTGTTGGGTAGTGAACCGGCTTTCCTGGTCTGGTTAACCTTCTGCCTTCTCTACCATTCCTTTTTCATGCTTACAAGTTATACCAATGTGGCCATCAGTGTTACTGAGCAACAGACTACTAGGGTGAGGTATCGTAGAAATACTTAAATACCTTTGCCCCGTGGGGCCATGCGACGCACCATAGCTAACCCAGCGCATGCATAAGTTAATGTTGCGGGATGCGGCACCCACGGGTGGCCAACTGTTTACTTGTGAAAAAGCTCCATGAAGCGGAAAATGCTGGCAGTCCCTGAAAACAAAACCTACACCACCAAAGATGACGTCACGCTTGAACTTGTCAATTGGAAGCTACTTCACCCAGACTAAGGAAAATAACTTCGCATAAAGTAGTAGTAGTCGAAACTTTATTGCACTATATATAGAGGGAATTAGGAAGAAGGTGGGTAGATCCCCTAGTCCAGGACCCCACTGGCGTTTGCGGCTCGCTGGGCCTGTTCGAGCAGAGCAACTTGGCTCGCGCAATCCTTTCTCGCAAGCCTCTCATAAACCAGAAGTTCGGTTTACCTACATTGAAAATCAATTGGACCCACATGAAAAAAAAACGCTTATACCTCTGTTATAAGATTCGATACAGCCCAAAAGTAAAACATGTTTTTTTACAGGAGTATAATGTTTACTGTACATTGATAAGAGAGCTTGCGCAATGTCTGTTGTCGCTCGATAATTATAATGCAGTTTCACGTGGATGAGTCCCCGTGGAAGCTTAGCTATACACTTTCATCCTGACAACTAACGCTCATCATTAATGATCAAAGAAACCCTAGGGGTCATAGACACTTGTGGTTGGTGTAGTAGGTAACATTCAAAGTGGAACCAGAGACAGCTATGTGAGAGCCAGCAGAGTGTGACTGATCGGACACCTAACTTGTGCTAAGGTAGTCTACTTGCGGCATGTTGGAGTTATTGAACAGCACTGTCCTACCTGGAGAAAGTCGTGAGTGGCCAACGCGGAGTTACAGCTGGACGAAGGCAGCGGGCATCGGAGGACTATTTTATGGTCAAAGCACCTTAGAACCTTACAATATCCATCCAGCTGCCGTAGTCTAAAACAGATGTAGCACCAGCGACTTAGAACAAAATGAAACATCTGTCAAAAACTAGGAAGGTATGAAAAGGCTGTTAACTAGAAAAAAAGACCACAATATTGTAAAAAATTCAGATTTAACCACACATCAAAGAAAGCATATGACTGAACAAAAAGTTAACAAGAATAAAACAAAAGGCCTCTTAACCAGAACAATATAGAAGGCCGCAATTTATTACCCGATTCCAAGGAGTTTATCATGCCGTGCTTGCTTTTTTGTCAACATTGCTGGCAGTGGTTCAGAGACGGATGTCACATAAGCTATTAGCTTCCATGGCTGTATAACCTCTTTACCCGTATGTTGATTGGTTGTGATATCCTCGGGACGGCCTAAAGCTCTCCCATAGTAGAGTACCCTGTGCTCTAAATCGTTACTCCCTTTTTCTAATCCCCCCTCCCCCCCCCCCCCCCCCCAGAGACCCAGAGACGGCATATTTGTCTATGGTGCCGTGTTTGGTGTTTTTCAAGATTCTAATTTCTCATTGGGACGGCTCGCTGCTCTCCCTTAGTTGAGTACGAAGTACTCGAAATCGTTGAACACCTTTTGGTAACTATTTTATGCTTAAGGAAGCCCGACATTTAAATTATTCTGGGACAGCTCAAAGCTACCCCACCCCATAGTAGAGCACATCTTACTCAAAATCTTTGAACACTTGTTTTTAATACTTTTGGCATTGTGTGCATGCTTGGTGAGTTTTAATACCAAGCATTTTTTTGCGTACTGCAGGCAATTCGTCCGTCTATCTATCTATCTATCTATCTATCTATCTATCTATCTATCTATCTATCTATCTATCTATCTATCTATCTATCTATCTATCTATCTATCTATCTATCTATCTATCTATCTATCTATCTATCTATCTATCTATCTATCTATCTATCTATGGCTATGTCTTCTCGTGATCGCCCATTGGGGGGTTAATCGAAATCAGTATTGGAGGGTAAGATAGCTTCACGAATATGACTCACTGGTTAGGTCATGAATAATGCCAATGTTCAGTCACGTACGGGGTAAACCCTTTCCGCGATACGCGTGCACATACCCGCCGGTGGGTATGTGCAACAGGTTATTGGTCGTTTATATGTACCCAGAAACGGTAGGAACTGACACGAGTAACTTTAACGCGTGAGCGTTAAGAAAAAATTGGCCTCTTATTTGCATGTTAATCTGCAAATCTCGTCAAAAGACGATTTTTGCGTCTAGAGAGAATTAACGAAACGTTTATTTGATGTTCTGCGCGAAAACATCAGTGAATGATATTGTAGAGGCGCTGCGTTAGATTACCTCGAGCATGCAGCGGAGGCGAACGAGCGCACCAAGTCACGTCACTCGTGAGACATGAGCGCTATCTGACAGTTATGTTGGAAAACAAAGCGGGCGGCTCTGAAAAAGGCGTGCGCGCCCGTCTCAGAGGTGATAAGGTGTAGAACGCAAGGCGACGGTTAGGTGCCTCCACCGTGTCATCTTAGCAAAGCGTTGGAAATCCTTCCCTTTTCGTGCAAGCGTTACATGGTCCGCACTGCGTTAGAAACGCTACAGTCCTTAGAATAACCTATGTATGCCTTTTCTAGTAATATACGCACATACAGAATATATACGTGTTCATATGGAGCCTCAGACATGCGCAGTAATTCGTTTTTAATTGGCAATCGCACAAGTATGAAATCTGAATCTTGAGCGAAATTGGTGGGCGCTTCGGATTGGGTCGGACGTTTGGTATAACCGATGGTGCCGTTTAAAGTGCCCGGTATCGTTAAGAGTGGACAAATAGACAAACGGACAGACAGACAGACAGACAGACAGACAGACAGACAGACAGACAGACAGACAGACAGACAGACAGACAGACAGACAGACAGACAGACAGACAGACAGACAGACCAAAATTTTTGCGTTAAAGGTCCCCAAGAAAGACTATCATCTTTGAAAATCACAGCATATTCACAGAGTGAATGATGACGACTGGGGTGAAGCGTGCGCCAGTCCATTTGTGCTACCGTACATCCACTCGTTTTTTCTTCCGTCCACCCGTGCGTCCGTCCGAGCGTCCATCCGTGCATGCGTCCGTGCGTCCGTTCTTCCGCCCATCCGTGTGGCTGTCCATGCATCCGTTCGTCCATCCGTACATCTAGTGAACACTCCATGTACCAACGTCTCGCATCTTTTGATCATATAATCATCGTATACAAGTACCGCCATCCATTGTACATTCGAAGGACAAAACGATAGGTGGCTACCTACTACTACGACAGCGAGTACTACTACTATATACTTCGTGGAGGCTCGAACCACTGCTTAAGGAGCTTCGCCATAATAAGCTGACATTGGCAGCATTTACCCAATGAATTCAAAAAATAAATGTGAGGGTGCCAGCCGGAATCAAACACCAGCATTCTGCGTGGAATTCGGGTATTCCGTCACAGAGCCATGCAAGGTCTCGGAACCACATTTCGAATAGACGCTAATGTTCTTGAAACGTATAGTAGTTGCAGCTCTGGATAGCTAATTTTTTAAACATCACTTACCTGCTCCGATGATACAGCTGTCACGTCGGGTGAACATCAATTGTAGTTAAAGGGACCCTGAAACGATTTTAACATTTCTTTACAAAGAAATCGGGCAGATAGGCCAAGCCTTGAAGGTAATTTAGAGACCAATTTGAGCTCTCTGCGTAAACTCTGTAATTTATTACAACGCTTCAAAGCTGCGAATCGCTCCAGATCGCTGTGACTCGGCCAAACACGTTTTCAACCACCCATACACTAAGCGACACGCTCTGCCCCACTGATGTCATCGTTTCCAACTGATCTTATTGGCTGTCGAATGCGCAGCAAAGACTGCCGATATCGGATGGGCGGCGGGATTTGAGCGTGCATCTCGCGCCGCATCCCGCAGGCCCCGTGAAGGCGGAGCTTTGCCCCGAGTGCTTGGAGGAAGAGTTGAGGGCAGTTGAGGGGGAAAGGTGGAACAGAGGAATGGGTACCCATTTCGTACTCGTAGCTCCGTTAATAACGGGTGTTTCGATTGAATTATGATGCCGATGATTTGCTCCAGCTGTGGTATACTCAAAAACGGAATGTTAAAAAAAAACATTTCTTGTCTAAGCTTCATTTCTGTACGTTTTCCCCTACGAAATTTTGGCCAGTTTTTGCAGCTGTGCCGAAATAACAGAAGAAATCCAGTTTTTCTTGCAATGTTGCCGTGTATTTTCGCAATTCGCATCTTTAGTCCCGGCTTTTGTACAGATCTCTGTTAAACTACTCCGTTTCTTTAGCTATTTTATCCATATATGCACTTTGCCTTCCTTCTCTGTTAGTGCTGACATATGGTTCTGCCTATCTCAAGTTTCTTCACTTTCACGCTTGTTCTGTCCTTTAAATCATGTTAAATTATCTCCATGGTATACCTTCTTACATCGGATACCTTACGCTTAACAATCAGCTTCGAAAGCTTTGCCAGTTTTATATGCATGGTCTGTCGTGTTTGAGGTTTTCATGCTTTGATGGTTTTTTTTTTTTTACTGAGGTTCTTATTCTCCTGGGAGAATGTCTTGCCTAGCTACCCATAGCTACAACTTCCAATGCACACACCTTAATGATACTCGTCAGAATACCATTCACTGCATAAACGCCAAGGTCAGTTTCTTCGATAAGAGACGAGTATCTGTTCTTTTTGTTCCGTTTATGCACTATCTCTTAAGATCAAGGTGTATAATAGCTGGATTTTACTGGTACTTACTTACAGAGTAGAAACCTGGAGGATCACGAAACGTGTTCAGCGTAAGTTGAGGATGACCCTGCGAGTAGTGAAAAAGAAAATGATAGGTGTAACTCTAAGGCACAAGAAAAGAGCAGAGCATATTAGGGTATAAAAGGGTGTCAAGGACATCATAGTCGAAATCAATAAAAAAAAAAACCTGACTTGTAAAGTGCGGAAGCCAGCTTGATGCCTTCTGAAAGCGTCCCCACTTTCGCGTGTGGACGCCTGTCTTTTCGATTTTCTTCCAGCGGCGAGGAAAAGGCAGTAGAAGTCTGGTTTGGGTGAGAGCGAGCGTGGTCTGCTTTTCTGACATCTTTATGCTAGCCCAACTCTGCAGGAAAGTACCTTTCTTTTGTGCAGCTTACCCTTCACCCGGTATTCTCCTATTGAACTTCGCAATGATGGTTGTGCAACGCCCTTTACTTCAGTCTCTTCATTATTTCGTTTTGAACAGTATACAGAAGGGCGTTTCCATTCGTCTGGAAAAAAGGTTGTCTTCTTTCAACTTTTAAATTTTTTTACTTATAGAGACGGATACCATACTAAACAAAAAGAAATATAAGCCTTCCCACTCTTTTTTTCTCGCATAGATCGCACACGATTTCATTCGTGAAAAATGAGGAGTAACTACGTGATGTCACAAACATCAACTTCATGACTCATTCGAAGCCGCAAGAGACAAACGCGAATATCACGAACCCGTAACACCTCTAGCTATTCCCACTGATGCCTATGTACAAACTTGACAGAATGTGTAATATCAGTGCCTGCCGCATATATGCTGTTCTGTTGCGAGGTTTTCCCTGTTCGTGGCAGCCGCTACGAAGAAGCAAAAAAGAAATCAGAGGCACCGTTCAAGGATCGATAACTGCGACCGCCTTCAGATGGCACTGACGCGTTGCATTAGTTGCTTGGGCACCTGGACACCGTCTGCATTCTGGCGTCATTAGGCTCGGTAATAGGGTTTTCTCACATTGTGGGCAGCCACAGCAGAATGGTTTCTGTTGTTTTTTTCTCGCTTTTACTTATATCTACTGCCACACAAAAGGAGTCTTAAAGAGAAATAGGCAATGAAATAATTAACAGTTTAGGAAACAGCTGGGCGCTAAAAAAAGCTAGCTCATTCAAAGCACGTACACAGACACACATGAAACACAAACATCAGCTGCTGACCTTAAGGTCGCAGGTTGGATCCCGGCGGTCGCATTCTGATGGTGGTGAGATTTCAGCAATTATGGTAGAGGCCCTCGCGCTGTGCAAGCTCAGTGCACGTTAAAGAATATCGGACGGTCGAAATTTCCGGAGCCCTACACGACGGCGTCTCTCGGAATCATATAGTGGTCGTGAGACGTTAACTCTAGAATATTATTATAAAACACACACACACTGTGCGTTTCAATAGTGAATAGTTTGATTAGTTTTGGCGAAAATATTCGAGTTGTGAACTTCTAAGAATAATGGATAGCACAGGTAGCAGTCCTATAATAGAAGTACACATCTTGGGGTACTATTGAGCTTCACCTTCAAGAGTTACAGGTGATAGCGCGATCAGGCACCATGCGCGTCGCCTTCCACAAGGCTAGCGTACTTTCGTTTCTCGGTGAATGTCTAGACCAAGGATGTTTAAAGAAAACCTCCTTGTTTGATACCAAAGAGGTTTAAAGAAAACCTTCTTGCTCTCAATAAGAGACCGATAGTCTAGTCACCACAATTTTTTTTGAGACAAAAGTGCAGGTGCTTTTACAGCAACGTCCACATCCCTCGACAGCCCACAAAGCAGTGAAAGCCCTGCTGTATTTCTTGAGAAAGACGGGTTTGTGTGACAGCCTCAGACATGTGGCGGAGTTCTACACGCTGCAGTGAAATTGCTGTCAGTCTCTCCTTTTTCTTTTCCTTCTCTTTCCTCCTCATCTTTCTTGTCCCCTTCCCTAATCCCCCAGTATATGGAAGCCAACCGGATGTCTTTCTGGTTAACCTCCCTGCCTTTTCCCTTTTGTTGCTTCCTTCCTTCCTTCTTCATCCCTTCCTTGGCCTCAACCTTGCCGCAAGAAAATTAACTTTTGTGCGGGTGACATTGAATTTCATGGAGGAGGAAAAACACAGGAGGAAGGATGACGTCGTGCACCCAGCCTTGTCAAGGAAACCCGTTTTGAAGCCATCAATGTCGGCCCAACACGTGACCTATTGCCTTGAGATCATGCAGTAAACAAGACTTTTCGATACCTCTCAGTACGGCGCTCGGTATCTTTTAATCGAAATGCGCTGCTTCAGCGAAGACTGGCCGGCTCACGCAGGTGTTTCAAAGACGAAAAAGCACCGAAAGCAGTAAAAGCTACCGCAAGCTCTGAAGTTTTGATCACGAAGAGGGCCGATAAGGTGGACTTCACTCGTGTGACGTAATTCTCCTTCCTTTCTTTTTATTTCTTTCTATTGCCTTCAAACTGTCCTACAATTGTGATGTGCCCACTGTATTCTTCCAATTGCCAGTTGGTGAAGGGTGCACTATGCGTCCATAAAACAACAGGTGAACCGACATAAGTGGCCCTTTGTTCACGTGGATGGGGATGACGGTGATGAAGTATGTTTCAGTGTTTTGTAAAGGATGAGCTTTTAAAACAATTGTTCACTGCAGGGTTCGGTGTTCTGCGACACAATATTACGTGCGTCACGAAATCTCGCTCCACTACATAACTTTCATGTACTGTGAATGCGCGCGCGCATGTGTGTGTGTGTGTGTGTGTGTGTGTGTGTGTGTTTGAGTGTGAGAGTGTATGTGTGTGAAGGGGTGTGTGTGTGTGCATGTTGTTTTTTTTTTTTTTGAAGCGGCTTCCCGCAGTCGCCTGGCTGTGTGGGGTAGAACAAGTGCATTTAATTGCCATGTAGGAGACCTGGATTCTGTGTACGAACCAAAGATTCTATCACAGCGAAAACTGTATTTGGCAAGGAGAACAAAAGAGTGCCCTGCAGTGGTATCGTGAGCAGTCTCTATTCGCTGTGTTTTCGATAACGTCGTGCGCATCATCGTACCAAGCAGGCACACCATTGGCTGCGTTGTGAGTGAGCTCGCGATTTCAAACGCCGCTGAGTTATCTCGCGAGGTAAAACGCTTCTAAGAACGCGGCGTTGCGGCGTCAATGCGATGATTGCGGGAGCGTGTTTAGCGGGGTGAACGCCCACTTTCGTCGGGAGTTTCTCCATCAGCACTTTGGCTTCGGCTGCGACGTCGGTGACCATCTGTAGTTCGAGAACAACCACTGTGATTAGCGGATTGCGAAACGCATTTAACGGCTCATTACATTCTTCTATGACCGTGATCATGCGAGACACAATGTGCGGAATGTGAAATAAGCACTGGAGTAAACTACAGTCAAAGATGTGTCTAACATATTGAACATGTAACCAATAATTGCGCAAGACTTCAGCGCAGCGTCGGGTTGAACTCAATGCTAAACACCAGGGACAAACGCTTCAGCTTTCGCTGGTTCACCATTTGTATGGATTGGTTGGGTGTGATTTTTATTTATTGCGTTTGTACTTTTTCTTCATTTTCGGTCACATACGGAACATCGTTGGGGAGACTTCGGTGTAAAGACTGAACATCGTTTAGGAGACTTTGATTTGTCCGCATTGCCAAGCCGCTGTCTGTTGCGCATACAGAAACTCATAATCTCTATCATCATTCTGTTGTTTATTTTGAATTATAAACATAGTCTCAACCATTTCTTTGCTGTTTATACTGAACGATAGCTTCTGGTGCCATATAAGCTTCGTGGAGTGCTGTGGCGCCTTCCCGAGTATATCTACCTAGTGACACTGGTTTACACATTGTGGTAAAAAGGCTTGAGAACACCAAGGCTACATCACTCACTTTCGCTCGCAGTAAAGCGTAAAAAAGCTGTCTTTTATGAAATAATAACGGCACTCCCAACAGGTTACTTCCTGAATTGTATGCTTGAATGAGTGGGTTAATAGTTAGAAAAGATTGAGTTGCGCGAAAATTTTGAAAAAAAAATCATCAAAACACGCACAGATACACCTTAGTCGTTTTTTTTTAATCCGAAGATGTTCTTTAATACAAGGAGGTGGCGCCACTCGAAACAAGGGTGGAGACGAGTGCGCCTGTACTTGTTCCCTCGTCAAACAGTTTCAAGTGGCGTGTTTGGGCACTCGAGTGCCTAAACTCTATACCCGGAGTCATGCGAAACAACACCATGGGCAGAGAGCAGTGTAGTAGTGTCTAGCAGGCGCTGTCGTTTCACGTTGACCAGCAATCCATGGTGGTTTAGGAAGTGGGCATCAATGAGGGCACGGCGTGCGTCAGCTACGAGGAAAACCCGACGAAAGAAGCGGCACAAGCCTAGGTTCAGGGTGCGCGACCGCGATTTGTATACGGGGATCTTGCTACCGTTAACAGCTTGCAGGTAGGAGATCGGGGGTATTGTTCGGTCGGATTTTCGGGCCGTAATAATGCTGACCTCTGCACCAGTGTCCAGCAGGTACTACTGGCCTGTGCTTTTGTCCATGACGCGAAACAGGTGACTTTTGGGTTGACCTTGACTAGACATCGCTTTCAATGGCCGACCTGCCTGTTTCTTTGTCACGAGCAAGAATGTAGGCAATGACGCGCTTCCAGTCGAAAACAACGATGGTAATAGCATATCCCAGGTGGTGTGGGGTACCGAGAGCGTTCTGCGCGTCCATAACGCGGGGAGCTTCGGCTGCAGTTTCGCTGACGTCGAGTAGCGTATTCACGCTCCAAGGCACAAACCAGTTATTCTAGGCAATCGCAAAGCCCATCCGTCAAAGAAGCAGTGTCAGATGGTGTTTGGGGAGCACCACTCACGTTGCTGAATGGCCCGGCTGTGGCGGCTGCATTTCCGATGGAGGCGGAAATGTTGTAGGCCCGTGTACTCAGATTTGGGTGCACGTTAAAGAACCCCAGGTGGTCAAAATTTCCGGAGCCCTCACCCAAGGCGTCTCTTATAATCATATGGTGGTTTTGGGACGTTGTCACAGAACGAGCGCTAAAAAAGAGCGCGCCGCCAAATCCTTGCGACAACGGGCGGCAGAAACGCCGCGAGGTAAAAAGAAAAAAAAAGAAAGCAAACATCCAGGGCTCCCGGGCGCGCGCTCTCCCCGCAGAAGCACGGCTTCGCAGACGATCCTCCTCACCCCACATCTGCGGCCCAGCAAGACCGCGATTTCTCTCGAACGAACGGGGCGGGGTCAGACCGAGCTGAGTCATCCGACGCGGAGGGCAGACAAACCGTCTCGCCTCTCCCCAGCCTTCGCTGCGTATCGCGCCGACGAAATGACGAGAAAGATCTGGAAAGTCGCGCGCAAGGTATTTAACCGAGCAGCCGAGACGAGAAATCAGGAGGTGACGGAAGTTAACGCCAGAGCGCGTAGGAATTCCGCCGTGTAGTCGGCGAAGGTTCTGCCCGTAGTGACAGAACAGGAGGAGACGGAAGTGAGCGCCAGAGTGCGTAGAGAGTCCGCCGTGTAGTCGGCGAAGTTTTTGGTCCGTAGGGACGGCTCGAGCTACAGGCAAGAGCGTGAGTTTACCGCTATCGAGCGAAGACACGGGCAACAGCTGCGTGTGTGAAGCCGACGGATTTCCGGCGAAGAAGTTGAAGTTTGAAGAGTGGCCATTTGAGGACGCGAGGTTTCCTGGAAAAGAACTTCGAGAGCTGCGGAACGACAACAACGCTGGACTTTGAGTGAGTGATTCTCGGAAGAGTATCATTCAGACTTTTGTTCCAAGGACTTTGGACTGAATAGGTTTTATATCTCTTTAGTCTTTAAGTGTCTTGGTTGTTCAATGCATGCGACTGCATTGTAGTGCGTATTGTTGTCTGTGTCCGTTGTTTCAAGTGTGGTTGATTGTACTGTGTAGTACATTGTCTGTTTGGTGACGTATTGTATGTAACTATTGTGGAGTGTGCATACGTGTGTATTGTTTTTGATCTGCCGTTAATGAGAATATAATTTTGTTTGTTTATCAACTCTCGGCTCTGACTTGTTCTTTGGGCCACAGCCGGCGTCCGCTGGCGCACCGATAAGGACCACTTCTAAATTGTCCACGCTTTCGTGGTGCGGTTCGGGGGGCCGATACTTCGGCTCTTGGAATTAGCCCGGCGATCGCCTCCCTAATTAACGGGACAGGTGTGACAATTAATCTGGCGTCCGCGACGTAGGACTTTTTGGTGCACAGTGTGTCCAAAGTAGTAGGAAAGAGCCTCGAGTTGTTGATTGTGCTGTCGGAACGATTTTGTGTGTTGTTCAGTGTTCTCGTTAACGAGTGCAGGGGAGTGTTCCGATAGACTGATTTAGGCAGATACTTTTTGCACGCGGCAAGGTTGTATTTGCGAGTTGCGAGACACAATGGATCTCGAAAAGTTAGTTGCGCTTGGTGAGAAGATGGGTCTTTCCGGCGCCGAACTACGGAAATGGGTAAGCCAGAAGGAGAAAGAGGCGGAGGAGAGAGAGAGGTTGGCGGCAGAGAGGGCCAAGGAAGAAAAGGCAGCTGAGTTGGAGAGAGAAAGGCTGGCCGCTGAAAGGGCGAGAGAAGAAAGAGAAGCAAAGGAGCGACAGCTGAAGGAAGAAAGAGAGCAGCAATTGAAGTTGGAGCTGGAGAGAGAGAAGTTGGCAGCCGAAAGGACGAGAGAAGAAAGAGAAGCGAGGGAGCGCCAGCTGAAAGAAGAAAGAGAAGCGGAGGTGGCTGAAAGGGAACGGCAGCGGCAGCACGAAATTGAACTCGAGCGGCTCCGTTTGCAACAGCGAAACGAAACTCCCGTCCAAGCTAGAGTTGAAAGCAGCGAACGGGAAGATCGCGGCTTCCGCTTGAACCCAAGCAAGCTGCTCGTAGCGTTTGATGAAAGGAAGGACGACCTAGACGCGTACCTCCACCGATTTGAGACGATTGCGAAGAGCCAGAATTGGCCGGAACATCAATGGGCAACTGCTTTGAGTACTTGCTTGAGTGGTGAAGCGCTCAGTGTGTACGGCAGGCTGACGCCGACCGATGCAGCCAACTACGCAAAGGTGAAGGCTGCTTTGTTGAAGTGATTTAGATTCACTGTGGAAGGATTCCGGGACAGATTTCGGACAGGAAAGCCAGCTGATGGTGAGACGGCTACGCAGTATGCCGCCCGACTTTGCCATTATTTCGACAGATGGATTGAACTTTCAGGGACAGCACAGGAGTACGATGAACTTAGAGAGCTGCTAATTAAAGAACAATTTCTTACTAGTTGCCACCCAAGCCTGTCGCTGTATTTGAAAGAGAGGAAGGCGGAGTCATTTGAAGGAATGCTTGAATTGGCTGATCAATTCTTAGAAGCGCAAGGAGGAACTAATTTGGCCAGGGTCAAGAAGGATTGTCCCGATGATTCGAAGAAATTGGCTCCCGAAGAAAAGAAGCGTGCACCAGAGAGCATTCCGCGATGTTTTCTGTGCAACCGAGTGGGTCATCGCGCGAAAAACTGTCGAACGATCTTTACGAGCCCTCCGGCAGTAAAATGTTTTAAGTGTGGACAGACTGGGCACAAAGCAGATGCTTGTCGTAACGGAGTGAGTCCAACTCACCAGGTATCCTGTGTGCAAGTGGCACCGAAATCCGATAATAATGCCGTCACCGACGGATTCGTAGAATTGAAAAATGGGGAGAAAATTCCTATTGTCGGTGCTGTAATGTCAAAACAGCCAACCGGTGTTACGAAAGGAATGCCAGCGCGGCCTGGAAAAGTTGCGGGCAAAAAAGTTACGGTGTTAAGAGATACCGGCAGCTCCACGGTTATCGTGAGGAGAAATTTGGTACGGGAAAGAGAGTTGACAGGCAGAACGAAACCGGTTTGCCTAATTGACCGTACGGTTCGGATGCTTCCCGAAGCAGAGATTGAGGTGGAAACCCCGTACTTCAGCGGGAAGGTTACTGCTTTATGCATGACGACCCCCCTGTATGACCTTGTCATCGGAAACATCGACGGGGCGCGAGGGCCAAGTGATCCAGAATGTGTGGGAGAAGACCCGAAGAAAGAGCCCTCGCCAACACAGCGGCCGCGAGATACAGTGGAGGAACACCCCGGGACGGATCTCTTTAGAGCCCAAGGCGAAGCCGCGGCGCAAGAGACAGCGAAGGAGAAGACGATCGTGTCGAATAATTTCACGGGCCGAGCAACCGGACTTACGTCGGCACGACCTCAACCGACCGACAGTGAAAAGGAGACGGAGTTGGCCAGCCGGGCAAAATGTAGAGGCATTATCAAGCGGGTAAATAAACAGACAGAACCCGTCGAATGTAATGACGCGTTAACGGTGTCGGAAGAGACAGCGATGGCTGAGACGACGCCTCAGATATCGTCGTTGGAAAGGGCTCGCCGAACGTGGAAACACAAGAAGAGATCGAGCGAGCACCGCAAGAAAGGGCGCAAGCGCCGCTCAAAGTACGTAGGATAAGTGCTGAGGCCAAAGCAGAATGTGTTTGCAGTGTTGAGTGCCCTATGTTGTGTTAATGTTGTGGTATCCTGTGTCACAAGTGTCGAAGTGATGTGCTGTGATGTGATGTATAGTATTGTACCATTGTTGTAGTGAGAGAACCTTGTACATTTGTATATTGGGAATGTGTGGTGGAGTGTTGTACTCATGCGCTTGTGGTTGTGTTTTCAGGTGTTGTGTAATTGAATTACAATGTACAATTGTATTAAGTGATCTATTGTGAATGTGAAGTGTCATGAGCGACGGATTGTGTTACAGTCTGTGAGAGGGTGTGATGACTGTTCGCGCTCGTTTGTGTGGTTTTGAATATTATGAGATAATATTCTTAAAGTGGGGGGCAGTGTCACAGAACGAGCGCTAAAAAAGAGCGCGCCGCCAAATCCTTGCGACAACGGGCGGCAGAAACGCCGCGAGGTAAAAAGAAAAAAAAAAAAGAAAGCAAACATCCAGGGCTCCCGGGCGCGCGCTCTCCCCGCAGAAGCACGGCTTCGCAGACGATCCTCCTCACCCCACATCTGCGGCCCAGCAAGACCGCGATTTCTCTCGAACGAACGGGGCGGGGTCAGACCGAGCTGAGTCATCCGACGCGGAGGGCAGACAAACCGTCTCGCCTCTCCCCAGCCTTCGCTGCGTATCGCGCCGACGAAATGACGAGAAAGGTCTGGAAAGTCGCGCGCAAGGTATTTAACCGAGCAGCCGAGACGAGAAATCAGGAGGTGACGGAAGTTAACGCCAGAGCGCGTAGGAATTCCGCCGTGTAGTCGGCGAAGGTTCTGCCCGTAGTGACAGAACAGGAGGAGACGGAAGTGAGCGCCAGAGTGCGTAGAGAGTCCGCCGTGTAGTCGGCGAAGTTTTTGGTCCGTAGGGACGGCTCGAGCTACAGGCAAGAGCGTGAGTTTACCGCTATCGAGCGAAGACACGGGCAACAGCTGCGTGTGTGAAGCCGACGGATTTCTGGCGAAGAAGTTGAAGTTTGAAGAGTGGCCATTTGAGGACGCGAGGTTTCCTGGAAGAGAACTTCGAGAGCTGCGGAACGACAACAACGCTGGACTTTGAGTGAGTGATTCTCGGAAGAGTATCATTCAGACTTTTGTTCCAAGGACTTTGGACTGAATAGGTTTTATATCTCTTTAGTCTTTAAGTGTCTTGGTTGTTCAATGCATGCGACTGCATTGTAGTGCGTATTGTTGTCTGTGTCCGTTGTTTCAAGTGTGGTTGATTGTACTGTGTAGTACATTGTCTGTTTGGTGACGTATTGTATGTAACTATTGTGGAGTGTGCATACGTGTGTATTGTTTTTGATCTGCCGTTAATGAGAATATAATTTTGTTTGTTTATCAACTCTCGGCTCTGACTTGTTCTTTGGGCCACAGCCGGCGTCCGCTGGCGCACCAATAAGGACCACTTCTAAATTGTCCACGCTTTCGTGGTGCGGTTCGGGGGGCCGATACTTCGGCTCTTGGAATTAGCCCGGCGATCGCCTCCCTAATTAACGGGATAGGTGTGACAGACGTTAAACCCTACAAATCAATCAACGTTGTTGAATGGCGGCGTGACGTTGCACATGGACGGCATTGCCACCTTCAAGATCTTATGCACCAGGTTCAAACCGTTGAGGTCCAACGTGGACGCAATGGCTAGTACAATTTGCACAATGCCAGGAAGACGCTGCGGAAACAATTCTCGCAACAGTTCTCGTCGGCAGCGGTGGTGTAGCCACTCATAAGTTGACGCATATGGCGAAGAAGCTGGCTGGGCCGGCGGTAGCCTAATTCCTCTGCGGAGAGCAACTGCTGTAGGCGGGAACACTGTGATGCCGTCGTTCGCTTCAGTAGAGCAGCCTTGAGAGTGCTGTAGAGTTGGTGGGGGGGGGGAGGGGGAGGGGAGCGAAAGCAGATATGATACTTCTTCGGCAGCAGCTGGTGACAGCGCCGAAACAACGAGATGGCACTTGTTTTCCGTGCGCACGCCAGAAAGCACGAATTGTGACTCAGCTTGAATAAACCAGATCGAATGGTTGCGCTCCCAATAAGCTGTTAGTTGGAGAGAGATCGCAGAGACGTCGAGATCGGTCGTGTAAGTAGCTTCCATGTTTAGGTGCGTCTCGTTGCTCTGCATGATTCTACAATACTTCGGCAGTGCCACGAAGGACTACGGGTCACCACTTTGTAGAGCCAGGTTGTACGAGACGGACACGTCTTTTCTGTAACAACGTCTACTTCATTCTGACAAGCAGAGAGTCGAAAATAGAGCAGGTGCACACAGTGCACCGGAAGTAGCAAGACTGAAAGAGACGAAGGGACAAAAGAGAGGAGAGCAGCCGTTACTTGGAAAGCTGCTCCGCAGGTTTTTATGACCGCGGGGTGCGCGGTGGCGGCCGCGGCGCTACATGTTGCAAAACTGGTATGGTATAAAATGATTGCAAGGCGAACACAAGCGACAGACCCTAACATGAAAATCATGACATGGGTGTCTTGTAACAACATGACTACCAGCCGCACTCATGATGCAGTCACGGCCCTTTCGCTCGCTTCGCATATACCGAATTTGGTATTGCGAAACGTGAATGGATGGCGAAGGTATGTGACTCATGCAAATATTATAATCATCAGATGCGTGTCATGTAAAAACATGACTACACGCGACACTCATGATGAACTCGCGGCCGTTTGCCAGCTTTACAAGTACCAAATTTGGTATTACGTGACGCGAACGTATGACATAGGTAAATGGCTCATACAAATATGATAATCACGACATGCGTGTATTGTAACATGTCTACATGCCACACTCAAGACGCATTTACACTTTGACGTGACCCGGCACGCGTGTGCACCGACGTTCCTTTCGTGGCGTCACGCCGGCGATACCACGCCAGGCGCCGCTCTGCCTGGCATATACTCGCAGGCACGCGATGCGTTGCATTGACGCATGCACGCTCGAGCACGCCCGGCGTCCTTCGTCACAAAAACAAGCTGATGCAGTGCTGTCTGGGTAACGTCATCGGCACGAAAGGCATCATGTCAATTTCGTGCCGGTTGCCGTCGGGCCGCACTGACGGACGCTGGTCGGGCCTGACGTCACACACACACACACACACACACACACACACACACACACACACACACACACACACACACACACACACACACACACACACACACATATATATATATATATATATATATATATATATATATATATATATATATATATATATTTATAGAGAGAGAGAGAGAGAGAGGTCTTTATTAACAAAAGCATGGAGAAAGAGCGCGTGTGAGGAACCCCTAGTCAGGGGTCCCTAGGACGACTCCAGCGACGAGCCGGGCCCGCTGTATCAGAGCTCGGAGGACCTCGGGAGGTCCATCGCAGAGAGCATCATCCCACAGCTCCTCGTTACGTAAAGAGTGAAGGAAAGCAGGTAAGGGAGGAAAGATGTTCGCAGTGCATTCGATTGAGACATGGAAGGTTGCGGGCGAGTTTCCACAGCCGGGCCAACGGTCTGCATAGCACTGCGGGTAGAATTTATGAAGTGATACTAGATTGGGAAATGCTTTAGTCTGTAGCTGGCGTAACCCTATGCCTCCTTTCGCGAGAAAGATGGCAGTGGGGTGCTCTGGGTGCGACGGACGTTCCTGCAGTGACGAAGAATGTCGTTGTAAGTGAGAAGAGGATCCCCCTACTACAAAACCGTCACCTCCCCGTGCCGGACTGTTCAGAGGGAATTTTCGTGGGCAACAACGTGTTCACGTTCTTTGCCCGGCAGAGAGGCATGACCAGGACCCCAAAGTAACTGGATGCGAAAAGTACTGTTTGACTCAGTGCAGTTTCATTGAGGACTTAGTGGGCCACTCTTGGGATGTTATGTTCTGATAGAAAGGCCCAACATGTTTGTTGTGAGTCTGTCAATATCTGTCACGTCCGTCAAGTATGTCACGTCTGTCAAGTCTGTCACGCACGCACGGTGGGCGGATGGACGCTTGGGCGGTCACACAGACGGACGCATGGATGAGCGGTAGCAAGAGTGAATGGAGGGATGGATGCTTTGCCCATATCCACGGAGTGAATGATGGAGAGTGGGGCGAAGTAGGGAGCCTACGTGAACGGCCGTTCATGTAGGCTCCCTACTTTGCCCCACTCTTCATCATTCACTCCGTGGATATGCTGCCATTTTATTTATCCTCCTTTTTCCGTGGACGTGCTTCTCCTGAAACGCTGACTGCATGTCACAGCGTTCGTGTGCGACGCAGACCACGTGTCACTGGCACGCCGGTGTGCGTTCCTTGTTGTGCACTTGGGAGTGTTGCCGTGCTCTTGTGAGACACAGACAGCGTTCTCGTCGACGAGCACCGCTTAAGAGAGCTCAGCTGATGGGCGTCTCTTGCAATGCCAGTCTACAGTCTTGACAGGGTGCACATCGGCACTCAGTGGAACGAGAAACAAATGAGAGAAGATGCCTCTGGTTTGAAAACACCACCCACCTTAGTAGACCGTCCTTGACGCGATGACTGGTTCCATCGTAACCAATGAAGCGCAGCGCATTGAGGGGTCTCTTTGACTTTTTCGTACTGTTGGCTCGTTCATAAAGGGGTGTTGCCAGAGCTCGGGAAGATCTCAAGTTTCACGAACTTGGGCGAAACTCGGCCTATCCTGCATAGCGCCCAAAGTCTGTCTGAACGTACAAGAAATGCGCATCTGATAATTTGTCTTTACTTCTACATTCTAGGTTTCGAAAGGAAGATTTTAATAAAAAGTAATGAATTTCGGAAAGCTGATCGAAAAAAGGTAGAGGCCACGCTTTGCTCAACACTACTCATTTTCATGGTCTACATGTGCAGCAGAGAGAAAGGGAGTTGGGGCTGTGCAAGAGCCGAAAGAACAAAAATGGCAGCATATCCACAGAGTGAATGATGGAGAGTGGGGCGAAGAACTCGTCCGTCCATTCGTTCTTGCTTCCGTCCGTCCATGCGTCCATCAGCCCGTCCGTGCGTGTGTCTGTTCGTGCGTCCGTCGCTGCGTTCGTCCATGCAGCCGCCCCTGCGTCCGTTCATGCGACCATCCATGCATCTGTCTATGTGTCCGTTCGTCCATCTATTCAACACTCCAAGTACCACCATCTCGCATCTTTTCATCATATATTCCCCATATAGAAGCACCGCCATCCAGCGGACATTCCAAGGACTAAACGAGAGGTGGCACACGCACACTTTCTTACGGCTTGCGCTTCGGGTCCACTTCCCACCTTTAACCACCACGAGTTCATGGTATATACTAGTTCACTGTATTCATGGCACTGTGGCCGAACGCTCGCTAAACCTTTCGAAAACCAAGGAGGTTACGCCCAGCGAGTATGACGTAGCAAACTTTTTCAGTCAGATTGTGCTCAATGTACATGCCAATGGCTGCTAATGGGAAATGAGAGGCGGAGAATTCGGATTTTACTTTCTTACAACTTGCGCTTCGTATCTACTTCCCATTTTTACCCACCTCGAGTTCATTCATGGTATATACAAGTTCATTGTATTCATGGCACTGCGGCTCAACGCTCGCTAAACCTTTCTAAAGCTAAGGAGGTTACACCCAGCGAGTATAACGTAGCAACCCTTTCTTGTCAGATAGTGCTCAATGTACATGCCAATCGCTGCTAATGGTAAGCGCAGCCTGCGCATTAACTAAAAGCCGAATGCTCCTGTCTCTCATTCCCCATTAGCAGCCATTGACATGTACATTGAGCACTATTTTTTATTGTTCAACAACGCACAGAAGAAGTCTCTCGCCGGCACCACCTTGCAGGTAAAAATGTTATACATGTTACATACTACGGGGGACGAACGGGTGCCTCTATAAGGAGTTTTGCCCCTAAAAAGAGAGAAAGAAATTTATGGGGTGGAAACAAAATAGTTCTATATGTTCCCACGCTTAAAACAAGCGCAATAACGAGAGAGCTACAGCCGAACCCTCCAAACTCGTAGGCGCAGATGACTGAAGCGAAACTTCGGTTTCACTTAACGAGGAAGGTATTTGCTTCCTTCTGCTATAGACGGTTTCGAGGTCACGAGCGTTGTACCCTAGAAAACTTCCAGTCACCTCATGTACCAGCTCCTATTGTCGAAACTGAAAGCATGCTTTCAAGTTAATTTTAAAAGTAAGAAAAAACTGTATTTAGTTTTTCAGATAAAAGGACGCAAGCTCACGATGTGCGCAAGCTCATGATGCTATCCTGCCTATGTCTTCCTCGGGATCATGAAGAATCCGAAACGGAAGCAACAAAGTGGTCAATTTTACAAGCTTTCCTCACTTCCTCGACATGGCTCAGATGACGCAGATTTTTTAAAAGCAAATGATAACTTTGTCGCATAGCAACGCGAAAGGGTTTTTTTTAAATGTAACAGCTCATTTAAAAACTGACTTCGTAACTATTTTAGTACTTACAAGCAGCGTATGTTTCTTCTGAATATCTACTCAGCCAACTTACCCGTCCGTGCGTCTATCGCTGCGTTCGTCCATGCAGCCGCCCCTGCGTCCGTTCATGCGTCCATCAGTTACAAGGCGTTTTGTCACGCCTTGTACACTTTTTCAGTGTCTTCTTACTAAAATGTCCAAGTTATCGTTCAGGTTATAGAGCGCCGACTTCCCTCCAGCATCTTTCTTAAGCCTATTTTGGTCAGACACGGCAGGGCTCAACGAATAGGCTGTTGGACCAGTTGGCGTGCGTGATGAAGAAAAACAAGACAAAAAAATGTGTATGACACGCGGGCATTTTGAACATGAAATTTAGGGCTGACCCTCTCTCCTTGAAGACATCCAAAATCATAACCGAAACACTAACGCACCGTCAAGAAATGAGAACCACGAGGTAATTGCACACATACCTGGATGCGCTTACTCGAAGCATACCTGGATATGTTTCGAGTGAAACACGATCCCGTTCAACTCTGCTCCAAGATATGGCGCTCCTAGCTATAGAGGCCCACGCTAAGGTCAAAGCATACGCCACACTTTCGCGCGTCCACCTCGTTCCGCCAATTTACCACGGCAGACCTCATATACGGGTCCAGCAACAGCATGAATGCAACCTCTACTCCCCCACTCCACAACAGAGATGCCACATTAGTTCTAAAACAATTGTTCTCACTTGCCTTTCACAGACATAGGACAAGAGGTTTTCATGTGGCAAGGATTAAAATTAGTCGTTGACGTAGAGGCTAAAACCAAGAACTAAAATGCTAAGATTCCAGGACACGCCGAATTTCTTTGAATCTGTGATTGACGTCTGCTCATCACCTAGTTAATTGAATTTGAGGTCAGCTGTATTTTAGCCAGGGTCTTGAAGAAGCGAAGTGAAAAAAAATTGGCAGACCCCACATACAGTGGGAATTAATCACACGCGAAGCACGAATGAGGAAGGTTAATCTGTCACTTTGAAATCAGCACAACGTTACAAGGTAGAGGTAGAAAAAGCCGTACATGACTTCCGTGCCATGATTATAATGTTTGAATGTAGCGTTTACCTTCGTCATCTTTCACGTCACATGATACCAAACTTAGTATATGTGGAACTAGAGAAACGGCCGCGACCATGCTATTAGCGTAGTATGATGTCATGTCCTTACATGACACGCACCTCATGATTGTTATGTTTGCACCAGTTGCACACCTTCTTCTTCCATTGACGTCAATTAATACCAAATTTGGCATATGTCAAGCTAGCAAAACGGCCGCGAGCGCATCATGAGGGGCCAATATATTCCAAAGTATAGCGTTGAAACGCGCGCACGCTGGGCACATCGACGCTACGTCAGCAAACCGCAAGCACTCCATAGTCTGACGCCAGGCGCGACCAGCGTCCGTCGGCGCGGCCCGATGGCAACTGGCGCAAAATTCGCGCCGATGCGTTACCCACATAACACTGCGTCTCCCTCTTTTCGTGACGTAGGAACTCCGGATGCGCTGAGACGCGCATGCGTCAAAGTAACACAGCTCGGCGCGCGCCTGCAAGTATATGGCAGGAACAGTGCCTGGCGGGGCAACGCCGGCAGTGACGCGACATAATGAACGCGGGTGAGCACGCTCACCGCGTTACATCAAAATGTATTGGTGCCTTGACTGTGGCAGTCATGTTCTCACATGACACGCACCTCATGATTATTATGTTTGCACCAGTTGCACACCTTCTTCTTCCATTTACGTCAAGTAATACCCAATTTGGCATATGCCAAGCTAGCGAAACGGCCACGAGCGCATCATAAGTGTGGCATGTAGTCATGTTGTTATATGACACGCATGTCGCGATTATTATGTTTGGATGCGTCATTTACCAATGTCGTCCGTTCGTGTTGTGTAATACTGAGTTTTGTAGATGTGAAGCTAGCAAAACGGCTGCGAGCGCATCATGAGCTTAGCATGTAGTTATGTTGTTATATGACGCACATCTCATGTTTACCATGTTTGCACCACTATCATACCTTCGTCATCCATTCACGTCCCGTAATACCAAATTTGATATAAGTGAAACTAGCGAAACGGCCACCAGCACATCATGAGCGTGGCACGTAGTCATGTTGTTACATGACATACATCTCATGACTATCATGTTTGCACCAGTCACATACCTTCGTCAACCATTCACGGACCGTAATACCAAATTGGGTATACGTGACGCTAGCAAAACGGCCGTGATAGCTTCATGAGCGTGGATGTGGCCTAGTTGGTACATGACACGCATATCATGGTTATCATGTTTTGATGTGTCATTTACCGAAGTCGTCCGTTCTCGTCGCGTAATACCGGGTTTGGTACATGTGAAGCTAGCGAAACGGCCACCAGCACATCATAAGTGTAACATGTAGTCATGTTGTTACATGACACGCATCTCATGTTTATCATGTTTACACCAGTCACATACCTTCGTCAACCATTCGTGTACCAGAATACCAAATTTGGTATATGTGACGCTAGCGAAACGGCCGCGAGAACTTCATGAGCGTGGCATGTAGTCTTTTTGTTACATGACACGCATCTCATGATTTTCATGTTAGTGTCTGTCGCTTGTGTTCGCCATGCAATCATGCCATACCATACCAGTTTTTCAACATGCCTTGTGATCGAAACCACCGCAAGAGCTACAGGACCATGAAAGGTAAATCATGACATTCATGACATACATGTCATTATTTTCATGTCATGACTTGTCAAATATGTTCAAACAGTCATGTTATGCCATACCTAGTTTGGTATAGATACCATTATCGAAATTGCTAGGAGAGCTGAAAATCGATAGCGGCTAGATAGATGGATATATACGCTCAAAGTCGCCGAAGTTCGATATGAAATGCTTCGCATTTGAAATTCTGAAAGAGGACGGCAATCGGAGTGCCGAAACAACACCGTCTTTCGTTATTCGTGTAGCTGTGAGGTACTAAATGCAGGTATGCTTTGACATTTTGACGTGGCCGTAAATCAGCCTCTTCACCACTTTTCAGTACCACACTAGCGAGGCACAACGTGCCAACGTCTAGCATGCCTTCGTCTATGCGCGTGGCGGCTCGCCATAATTCCAAGCCCTATATCTCTCCTATCGCCACGTGTAGTGATATAAAACAGAACAACTGAAGACAGGTTTCGAACAGCAGGTTTGTCCTCCGAATTAGCGCATTTTAAAGACGATAGTCTTTCTTGGGGACCTTCGACGCGAAAATTTTGGTTTGTCTGTCTGTCTGTCTGTCTGTCTGTCTGTCTGTCTGTCTGTCTGTCTGTCTGTCTGTCTGTACAATTGTCTGTTTGTTCACTTTTAACGGCACCGGGTACTTGAAACGGCCGAACCCATCTGCAGCGCCCACTATTGTTGCTCAAGATTGAGCGTTCATATTTGTTCAATTGTCATATAATAAGCAATTATTGCGCAAGTCTGGGGCACCATAACAACACGTATATATTCTCCCTGTGCTTTTTTTACTAGAAAAGGCATGCATAAGTAATTTTAAAGACAGTAACGCATATCACGCTGCGCTGACCATGCAACGCTTGCACGGATAGGTGAGCGTTTCCAACGCTTTGCTAAGACGCGATGGTGGTGGCACCTACCCGTCGCCTTTCGTTCTACACCTTATCACCTCTGAGACGGGCGCGCACACCCGTCTCAGAGCCACGTGCTTCGATTTCCAAGAACATTGCCAGGTGGCGCTCATGTCTCAGGTATGACGTGATTCGATGCTCTCGTTTGTCTCCACTGCACGCTAAAGGCCCTCTAACGCAGCGCCTCCAAAACATCATTCTCCGATTTTCTTGCACAGAACATCAAAGAAATTGTTCCTTCTCTCGACACGCAAGGCTATCGTCTTTCGACGACATTTGCAGATTACATGCAGATACGGGGCCAATTTTTTATTTCAATTTCGAAGAAGTGTATCTTACTTGAAAGGGAAAAAAAAATTTTCGGCCTTGAGCGCACGTGGGTTCCAGGACTCAGTACGAAACTCTTTTCACCAAACACGAACGCTATCGATCAGGATGTGTTTAACCACGGCCGGATCTAAAAGGTGTACAGACTTTTCAGAACACGTCTTTGTAGCCCGACCATGGTTGAAGCAAGAAGGCGCCTCTTCCTACGCACGCTTGAATCTCAGAGAGTCACCAGTCGAGGGGCTGCCATCAAATGAGTGACCGAACAACTCCCATAAAAGGAGGAGGTGACTGTTGTGTGCCGATACTCTTATTTGTACTTCTGGCCACTCCGTGAAGAACGAGTTGCACTGAGCATTCTAGTTCACAGTGTCCGCGTTCAAAAGTGCTGCCGGCACTTTATTCTTTGTCAGCTTCCGTTGCTTTCACAGTACATGGTGCCATATTACACATGCACAACATGTCGCTTGTACCCGTAAATCTCTTGTCAAAAAAAATTGCCCGCAGCTTCCCTCGAAGGAACACTGAGGAGGATGCGGACCATATAATTGGTTAACGGGGTGTTAAAGTGCGACTTACTTGGGTCGATGGCTAAATTGGTTAACGTGGTTGTGAAATGGGGTGTTAAATTGCGACTTACTTGGGTCGATAGGTATAACATTTGACCTCCAAGGTGGTGCCGGTGAGAGATTTCTTCTGTGCGTTGTTTAACAATAAAAAATAGTGCTCAATGTACATGCCGATGGCTGCTAATGGGGAATGAGGAACAGGAGCATTCGGCTTTTAGTGAACGCGCACGCTGCGATCCCCATTAGCAGCCGTTGGCATGTACATTGAGCACTATCTGACAAGAAAGGGTTGCTACGTTATACTCGCTGGGTGTAACCTCCTTAGCTTTAGAAAGGTTTAGCGAGCGTTGAGCCGCAGTGCCATGAATACAATGAACTTGTACATACCATGAATGAACTCGAGGTGGTTAAAAATTGGAAGTAGATACGAAGCGCAAGCCGTAAGAAAGTAAAGGCCGAATTCTCCGCCTCTCATTTCCCATTAGCAGCCATTGACATGTACATTGAGCACTATCTGACTGAAAAAGTTTGCTACGTCCTACTCGCTGGGCGTAACCTCCTTGGTTTCAGAAAGGTTTAGCGAGCATTGGGCCGCAGTGCCATGAATACAGTGAACTAGTATATACCATGAACTCGAGGTGGTTGAAGTTGGGAAGTAGACCCGAAGCGCAAGCCATAAGAAAGTGTGCGTGTGCCACCTCTTGTTTAGTCCTTGGAATGTCCACTTAATGGCTGTGCTTCTATATGGGGAATATATGATAGAAAGATGTGAGATGGTGGGACTTGGAGTGTTGAATAGATGGACGAACGGACACACAGACAGATGCATGGATGGACGCATGAACGGACGCAGGGGCGGATGCATGAACGAACGCAGGGACGGGCGCACGAACAGACGCATGGACGGTCACACAGACGGACGCATGGACGGACGAATGCTTCGCCCCACTCTCCATCATTCACTCCGTGGATATTCTGCCATTTTGTTATTCAATTAGTCAAGAAGAAGTAACTTGATAGTGTATGGCATCCCTGAGGATGAAAAAGAAGATGAGGAATCACTAGAGCAAGTAATAAACAAAACAGTTGCGAAAGGTGTTCTGAAAATTGAACCTGTTTCAGTCGAAAGAATACATCGGCTCGGTAAACAAAGCGCGAACAAAACTAGACCAATAATTTTCAAATTCCTTGATGATCGAGACAAAACAAAGATATTGAAAAACTGTCATAAAATAAAGGGTACCGACATATCAATTAGTGAAGACTTTTCCCAGCGTGTGCGTAATATAAGGAAAAAATTGTGGGACTCGGCGAAACCAAATAAGGAATCCGGGCAAAAGGTACATCTTGTCTACGACAAAATTAGTATAGACCGTATTCTTTATTGATGGGATGACACCGCAAAACGATAAAGTGATGATTGGTGAGGCGAAAAATCCCTCAACTGGAAAAAAAACCCTGCCAAGCGACGGGCCGGCGTCTCGCACTCGAAACCGCCCTAGTTGAGGTTTATAAATGTGAATTGCCGAAGCGTCTTAAACAAATTAGAATCCCTTTAATGCCTACTTCTCGACCTTGAGCCAGACTTTGTTGCTTTAACCGAAACCTGGTTAAATAATGACATTTTAGATAGTGAAGTAACGCCCCCAAACTACAATATAATACGGAAGGACAGACCGACACGAGGCGGTGGAGTAGCGTTAATGATAAAACGCGAAATACAATACACTGTGCTACCAGAGGTTGAAGGCGTAGAAGCTGTCTTTTTGAAACTAAAATTTAGCCTTCACACAACAATTGTGGGCTGCTGCTATCGTAGTCCTACTTCTGGCGAAGATAGCATGCAATCGCTCTACAACTACATTGAACAAAACATACAAAGCGCAAGATTCATCTTGTTGGGTGATTTTAACCTTCCTGATATCGACTGACAATCCATGAAATTTCATTCCGCATGCTCAGATGTCGTTATCGACACAATGCTGTGATTTAACCTTCACCAAGTAGTCAACCAACCAACACGTGTCCAGGGAGAAACTTCAAATGTTCTTGACCTTATATTTTTGAGTAACCACTTCCCAGCCGATGAAACGAAGATTGAAGTTATGGATGGCATATCTGATCACAAGCTCACTTTGAGCACTGTCCCCTTTCGTGATAAAATAGAACCAACGAACATAAAAATTACTTACCCGGATTTTAAATATGTTGACGACACTAGCATACTAAATTATCTAATTATAAAGTTTCCGTCCTTCGAAGAATTGTCGAATGATAGTTCCACGACCATCGAAATATTATGGTTTCAGTTAAAAGAAATCATGCACCACTGTATTAAAACCTTTGTACCCATTAGAGTGAAAAAAATTAAGAAACACAACCCGTGGATTACACGTGAGGTAATACATGCGAAACGCAATGTAAAGCGAATACGAAAGAGAATGAAATAAAAACCCGGAGCAGTAACAGTAAATAATTTGACTGCTGCTGTGAGTGACCTAAAAACAAAAATCAAAACAGCGAAGAGCAACTATTTCACTAAAACGCTGCCAAACTTTCTAAAAAATTCCCCCAGCAAGTTTTGGAGCTACCTAAAGCCTGCAAAAAACAACAAAAGCAACACACCCCCGGAAAAAGATGACTCGATCACTGCAGACAAAATGAACAGCTATTTCAAGTCTGTATTCACTGTCGATGACGGAAACATTCCAGACATCGACTCTAGTGCGGAAGGTACTCTGAAATCGATTATTATCAATGAGGTCGGTGTCATAAATCTCTTGTTAAACTTGGACGCAAAAAAAGGAGCAGGGCCGGACAACATTCCTAACATCTTTCTTGTAAGATATGCAGAGTTGCTAGCTAAATATCTGTGCGTCATGTTTAACAAATCACTATAAACGTGCTCTTTACCTGTGGAGTGGAAAAAGACCAAAGTTGTTCCTGTGCATAAAGGAGGAAGCGGAAATGATATATCTAACTTTAGACCTATATACCTGACATGTACAATCTGTAAAATCTTGGAGCACATAATTCTTAAACAAATAACTGCTTTCCTAGAAGAAAAACGTATATTATCTCCCTATCAGCATGGCTTTCGCCGAGATCTTTCAACCAGAACCCAATTAGTGGAATTAACACATGAGGTATCCCAGAGTATTGACAACCAAAAACAAACTGATCTAATTTTCCTCGACTTTGCCAAAGCATTCGACAAGGTATCACACAAGAAACTACTTCCAAAACTTGAGGCCACCTTAGGAAATTCTACTGTTCTTAACTGGATCAAAAATTATCTTACTGATCGTACACAGTATGTGGAATTTAACGATGAAACGTCTGCTACCACCTCCGTCACATCTGGAGTTCCGCAGGGCTGTGTGCTGGCGCCAATTTTGTTTCTTCTCTTTATTATTGATTTGCCTACAAATATTAAGGAAAAAATCAAATTATTCGCGGATGACTGCGTGCTATATCGAGAAATAAACTCAACGGAGGACCATGTAGCTTTAAACAGTGCTTTACAAGATGTTTCCTGCTGGTGCCGTAAATGGCAGATGTCACTTAATGCAAACAAGTGTACAATTTTATCAGTAAGTCGAAAAAAAACTAGGTCAAATTTTCTTTACACTATCAATGAAATTCCCATAACTAGAGTAAATCAGCATAAATATCTTGGAATTATTATAACCGAATATCTAAGATGGGACGCACACATAAGTTACGTTACTTCAGCTGCACTACGCCGCTTGTTTGCACTCAGATACCGGCTTCGCCAGGCCCCGCCTTCTTTAAAACTGCTTGCATACACTTCCCTCGTGCGATCATTACTTGAATACGGTAATATTATTTGGTCACCATCTACAAAACAGCAAATCACGAAACTGGAAGGAATACGAAGGAAAGCTTTGAGGTTCATTTACAAGTACAGACATACAGATTCTCCGACCAAACTAATTAAAAAAGCTGGATTACTTACTCTAATGAATAGAACAAGGTTAGCACGTGCAAAATTCATACATGAATTAATCCATGGTCATTTAAACATTGATGTATCCGTCTACCTTACGTTTGATCAAACTAGAACAACACGCCAAAAACACCCAATGAGACTTAACGAATACTCCTTCAACACAAACTGCTTTAAGTACTCATTCTTTCCGATAGCCACTAATGAATGGAATAAACTGGATCCGAGTATCTCCATCACTACCGAATTAGCAAAATTTCTAACCCTTGTCGAAAATAACTTTGTATTATGCAAACGGGATCACCTGGTTGATTTTAATATGAGTGTTCGTGTGAACATTGTACGAGCAAAGTATCATGTCATCATATTTTTTCTTTAAGCAATTTTAGTACTGAATCCAGGTGAAGAGAAATCGCTCTGTTGTTTCTTGATCATGTTTCTGTTTTTCAGTGTGTATAAATTTGCCCTTCCTTGAAATACTTCGCCATATTGTAGGGTAGTTTCTTATTGCTGTAATTTCTTGTTGTGTTTCTTGATGCATATGCCAATATATCAACCAATGTGTCAACCAAGTCGCTGCATTTATTTTCCTCTGACAACTTTTCTTTACACTAATGTTTTATGCTTTTTTTTGATCTGAAATTGTTAAATGATCCGATTCTGTTAGTTTCATTCTGTACTTTATCGCGATGTATGTCTTTATTGTGTACTTATTCCAATTTTTATGTTCACGCCCTTCCTGCTAAAATCCCTGATGGGATTGGCAGTATGTCGAAATAAATAAATAAATAAATAAATAATTAAATAAATAAATTTAAACAACAGGTCATATAACCGACGCCTGTCAAGCATTATAGTAAATTGTATTTTTACCCCACAGGTCATATTGGTTAGTTGACACAAAGCTTATCTTCGAATATGGGGCATTGTCTCAGTGTGATACAGCATGGCAACACTGGCAAATAATATTCAAACATCAGATGCTTGGGTGCTTCAGTGCCATAGACCTCCTGCTATGGGTGATGTGGAGGCTGTCGTTAACTGCAGACTCAATGGTGTGACATGAAGTTGTCCTACAAGCATTACGAAAGAGTAAACAAAGTCAGACGCCTTCGCGCATGCGAACTGCCTCGAGCAGTCAGTGGTCTACTTTGGTAATAAATTCCCTGTGAGATAAACGACCTGTCAGGCGTTGCTTACAAGGCTTTGAGTGATGTCCTTTCTGGGTGTCTGCTTATCCATCATGCTGCCTACAATGATTTTGAAGCTAGTTCCTGCTACACGAGGCTTCTCTTACTGACGATAACACGCCCTTTTTATGTCCTTTTTCATCACACCCATCTTGATCGAGTTACAAGACGTGCGCCCTCACTTGGATACCATATCCCATAATGCCGTTTTAAAATGTTGAACTTTGAAATGTGATCACGTATCAGTGCCACTCGCTTGCGTTTCACACTAAACCAGAAACCTACTGTGAAAAAAACAACAAATATTTCTTAATATAAACTAACAAAATGGCTTGTCTATTCATTTACGACAACTGCAAGGCGAAAGCCATCATTGTTTTCTTTTCAGTCGATGCATTGATCGCTTTCTGGACCTAACGTGGCTTTGCACTGCCTCCAAAGGTTAGAGGCCCCTGACCTGCTGTTGCATTGCCTCCGGGATTGCACCACCTTGGACCAAGTTACGGTATCGTTTGATGACGTCATCATGGGGCATGACTTCACATCATGGCATAACGACTTCAATATGAGGTCACACACTTTGGATCTGTGATGTCATCGTCACAAGAACTGGTGTCGTCATCGCGTTATGATTATAATTTAAGTAAGTCATTCCCGACGTCGTGGGACACCAACCGCCGCCATAACTGGACGCCAACTGTCAAATATCGTGTTTCATGAGTCACATAAGACTTTAGTACTAAGTAATTGTGATTCGGTACATTGAGGGTATTCAAATAAACCTGGTCGCTTTGCGGCGTGAACACCAGCATATTTGAGGAATTTTTAAATTGCGTTTGAATACCTCACCGCAAATTTCATCCCCCGGTTAGGCACGAATGTTTTGCGAGAGCTTTCGAAAGTAGACGAGTCCTCGTTTAGGGGCCCCCTAGACTTTTTCGCAGTACAAGAGAGTCTTTATTAGTTCATAATGTGGCTTGACATTTTCGAGGTCGAAAGTCTCATTCCCGTTATTCTACAAAGTTAGTTAGAATAATGTATCTATTGTATATGTATATGTTTTGCTCCTAAAGGTCGCTAAGCTACATGCATGGGTATAACCAGACAAAGCCCCACTAGAAAACGTATGATGCCTTTTAATGCACGATCCACATTTGAGACCTTTAGGCAGGATGGGGGTTTACTGCTCAAACATACTGCCACCATGAAACTTCACGAGAAAACAAAAAATCACAAAATTAGCTGCAACTACCACGACGAACAAGCATGAGGACTTGCTTTTTCTCAATTTTGGCTATTATTTTTTTCATGCATACGGCTATGCACCAAGGGCTCTCCATTTCCCGTTATAAGTTTAGGAGTAAACTATTTCAGAGGTTTGGTCGAAAGCATTCACCAAGATACTTCTGGTCATGAAAGACCGCCGAACATGTTCTGAGATCAGGTCAAAGATGAAAAAGACGCAAACTCCATTCGACTGACTCTTCATTCCATAATTATTCAAGGCGCGCGCGCAAGTGCCAATGGCCGCATCAACGACTCGCGAACTACCGATGCGCGCAGAGTAGAGAGAATAGAGAGAGACTTCGAAATGTCGAGACCGCCGGACGACACGTCGTAAGTGTCTTCAGCAACTGTTCCGCAAGTGACAAACGATGCAACCCTCCGTTTTGTCGCCCTGTCGCCTAGCTGGGTAACGGCCAAGTGTAAACGGATAAGCGGGATGACGAAGAGAAACAAAATGATGGCACCGAGGAAGGCCGGGTGACGTTCAGCCGAGTACCGGCGCGACAATGTGGCGCCTCATTTTCACCCCGCGCCATCTTTTTCTTCGGTTCGGGGAACCCTATGCTCGCGCTGGCGTCTTACGTCCCGCACTTGCCCGCCTCAGCCATCCTTCTCCGTGAAGCATCGCTTCCGTTGCGATCAGCGACGCGTACTCGGAGAACAATGAGCGAAAAGTGGTGAAGAGAATGGGGGCATAAGGGAATGGACAGTCTGGGAGAGCGATACGGGGAGGCGAAGAGAAGCGAGGATGTTGGAAAGTGCGTCTGGAGGACTTCTTCTAGAAACAAGACCCGGCGCGATCGTTTGCAGAGGCAAGAGAAGCAAGCGATGCATACTAGAATGATGGCGGTCAAAAAAGAATACAGTAAGAGTCAAGCAGCAAGACACGCTACGATACTGCAGACGTGTCGATACCCTACACCACTTTTTCGCCTTTGAATAACACGCCCAAAGTCTAATACGAGTGACTTCAACGTCTCTGAAAATCTTCTTGAGAAACACACTGCGAGAGAGAATGACTAAAGGCAAAGATTCGTTCAGAATCCGCAGCGAAGAGATCAACTGTAAAACAACAAGTTGGTACGGGTATGAATAAATATACTGCCACGGGAGCATACCGACAGCAAGTACAGATAGGCATCGGCGTCAGTTGTATGTTTTTACAACTTATTTTTACAATATATACAGGGTGTTTCAAGAAATGTGTCTAATATTCTTTAAAAATGACAGATAGGAGGTATATGCGTGCTATTTGCAGTGTTGCCATTCCCGTGGAAGAAGGCATCTGCAGATGTCTACAAACAATACCTATGTCAGTATCTCTAGAAATTAACAGAATTAACTTCTTACTCAGTGGTGATAGCGGGTCGATTGAAATAGGCGAATTCAAGTTCTTCCTGTGAATAGTCCCTAGCAGGAACCGTAAAGGCCGGTGCACGCAAAAGCACGGATATGTAGGGACGGCTTTATGCTCTCCCATAGTAGAGTACCTCGTACTCTAAATCGTTAAAAACTTTTTCTAAACACAGCCACTTTGAAATTTAGGAAAAGTGGCGGCTGGCAATCGCTGCGGAGCGATGAAATAAGCCTAATTCAACTGGAGAAACAGAAACTGACGCACCAAACAGCGCGTCTACCATTCACATCGACAACATCCTTAATGACGACACTGTTTCCCTTGCATTGGGGGAGATGAATAGGCGAGTGTCGATAAGTGGCCCCGAAGCGAAGTGTCTAAATTGTTCTGTCTGGCGTTCTGACTACCTGGAGGACAGTGGACTGCGAGAACGCATCTAACTTTATTTTTTCTTTATTTCTCTATTTTTTTCCCACTACTTCTTTATTTCCGATTTCCCCCTCCCCCGTGCACTACTGCTGAGGTGTCCTCCTTGAGAGAGAGCTGAGGGTGCACTTATATCTTCATTTCCTCATCAAAAATCCTTCCACCCCCCCCCCCCCCACCCTGTTAATAACGGTGAAGGACAATCTTTCCGCCTCTCACTAGGTTCTCCACTGCTGCCACGATCGCAGGCACCTCACGTGGTTTTGTACTGCATCTAGAATCGGCAAACATTTGAGCAAGCTACCTTGTCATGTGACGATGTCATCGTGTGGTGGTACGTCCCGTCACGTCGCGGTGACTTCATAACGATGTCACGAATTGTACCACCCTGTGGCGCCACAACAACGTCATACGAGGGCATCATCACGTTATGATGACTTCTCGTTTAACTTGTATTGCGGGAGTTGACAGCCCGGGACGCTGCTCAAATTTCACGTTCAATTTTCAAAGAGAGTCGCAGAGATTGTATGCACGCATAATATATTATATATTACAAGAAGTGTGCGAAGGACGGAGTCATCCGAAGATCACATAAGATGCTTATACAACAGCCCAACTTTTATATTTTTTGGTCTGCCTTTAACATTTAATAACTGTTAAAGAGTAAACTAACCGTAATCTATGTGCATCAATGTAATTATTACTAATCATATATGTAGGTCTCAATTTTTGTACATTTTTGCGAACAAGATGTGCCCACGAATGAACGATATGTTCCCACCCCTACTGAAACAATGAAAGCCTAAAATAAAGAAGAGACAAGAAAAAAAATGGCAGCATTTCCACGCAGTGAATGACGGAGAGTGGTTCGAAGCATTCGTCCGTCCATTCGTTCTCGCTTTCATCCATCCATGCGTTCGTCTGCGTGACCATCCGTGCGTCCGTGCGTGCATCTGTTCATGCGCCCGTTCCGGCGTTCGTCCATGCATCCGACCCTGCGTCCGTTCATGCGTCCATCCGTACATCTGTCTGTGTGTGCGTTCGTCCATCTATTCAACACTCCAAATACCACCATCCCGCATCCTTTCATCATATATTCCCCATACAGAAGCACCGCCATCCAGCGGACATTCCATGGACTAAACGAGAGGTAGTGCACGCACACTTTCTTACGGCTTGCGCTTCGGGTCTACTTCTCACCTTTAACCACCTCGAGTTCATGGTATATACTAACTCACTGTATTCATGGCCCTGCGGCTCAATGCTCGCTAAACCTTTCTAAAACTAAGGAGGTTACGCCCAGCGAGTATAACGTAGCAACCCTTTCTTGTCATATAGTGCTCAATGTACATGCCAATGACTGCTAATGGGGAATGAGAGACAGGAGCGTTCGGCTTTTAGTTAACGCGCACGCCACGAATTTTTCATTGTTCAACAAAGCACAGGAGAAATCTTACAGCGGCACCACCTTGCAGGTCAAAATGTAACACTGGTTACACACTACGACTACGACTACGAGAGACGAACGGGTGCCGCTTTAATGACCTTCGCCCCTAAAAGGAAAAGCTACCGAAAGAGAGAGTGCATGCTTTCACTGATAAGGTAAATAAAACCAGGCCGAAGGAACATGGTAGAACACACGTGTCACGCCTCCTTTCGCGATTTTTCTTTCCTTGGAGCAAGTCAACGAGATGTCTTTCGCAAAAAGTAATCTAGGCTGACAAGTCCTGAAACATCAAACATTGCGAAGGCATACACGGTCCGTGTAGTCTCTCTTTCGGCATGTAGGCAATTTGTTTTCCTTCACTAGCTTCAAAACGTGTTCTTGAGAAAGTTAATCTTGTCCTTTCGAGATGTCTCCTTGGGTGCACTGTGAAAACACAATTCAAGAAAGCCGTCCACATTGAACAACCACTTTTTTGAGCAAAGTCAGAAAAAAATGATGCCGTGTCCTGTCTCAAAAATACAGCAGTGTTTCGTATGACGAAGCATGGCCCTAGAGCTGCAATCTTTCATCGAGGAACATTGTAGCCTCCCTAAAAGAGCGGAATTACTTCTTGTAGCTTTAAAGCACGTTCGTCTTTCTTTCTTCACGTTTTAGGTGAACGCAGGTCTGTAAACACTTTGGTGTACCAATTATTTCTCGGTAGTACAGAATAGGACTTCCAATCATAAAGCCACCCACTACTGGTCCGGGATCTCCTGCCGGAATAGTAACATTTATACTGTTTTTTTTTCTTCTTTTAAAGTCAAGCGTGTATGACAGGATTTGTCGATCTTGAGAAAAAATCTTGAAAAAATTGACGTCAGTTACTGCCTATGAAGCTTGAAGATTGATATCATGTGTCGATTGGCAGAACACGAAGATAATGCTTTTTTTTTGCACTGTTGCAAGATATGTTCCAACGACGTCGTCAATCGAACGGACACCGGTTGATCACTATGGTTGGCCTTACGTTACTAAAGGCCGGTGGTTATTAAAAAAGCTGCTGTTAACGCAGTTAGCTTGTAAATACGGTCCCGTCTCTTGGGGTTAGAACTTGTTTCTAATGGCGCAAAAAATTTAATGGCTCCGATACTTGCGATAATCAAAGAAACCTGCTATATCTTTCATTCAGGGCAATTTCTCGTAATTATTTTGTCCAAACATTGGTAGTTACGAGAAACTACAATTATTATGTTCAAGAGCTACCTACTGGTTTTTTAACTAATAATATTATCTTGGGCATTGCGTTCAAAAACTTTATGATCATCACAGACGCCGAAGTGAAGGGCTACGAAAATATTTACTGTCTGGTTTTCTTTAAGATGCACAGGCTTCGCATAGTACAAATGCCTAAACAATTACGCCTGTTTTGTTTTTTCCTAGCACAAATTTGCATCTGGAGGTTATGCAAAAAAGCTACAAATTCCAACGGAAGAACTATTTTTTACTGGCATGAGTACGGTGTGGATTTACTTTTGTTGGATCAATATATTGCCTATATATCGCTTTGTTGACAGATGTGTTTCATCGCGAAATTTTGTAGGAACTGTATGAAATGAATTTGTTTTAGGGCGATTGCCTGCCATTCTAATTTGAACTCAGTTACGCTGCAGAAATGCTTTTTTTACTTATTTTGGTGCTTGAGTTATGAAGAGTATTATCCAACACATGGAAAGCAAAGCTTCTTCAAAAAAGAAATATGAATTCAAGGCATGAATTGGGCAAAAAATTAAGGGAGATCTATTTATATCTGACCAAGTCGTTGTTCAGTTTACGTGCACACCAAAGGATGGTTCCAGAAGATACTGATCAAGTATTGGCTGAATTCAAACTGGTTGATTGCGAAGCCTCTTCTATCCAAATGACTAAAATAAATGACATTCTTAGGTAGATTATGATATTTTAGTATTTATAGTGTTCTTACATCAATCTTCTTTTATGGAGACTGCCATGTCAAATATGAAGCACTGCTTTTCACTACAAATACAAAGCCAAATATGAAGAGTTCCAATACATCTTGAATCTTTTCACATATCTTGTTGGTACGTTGTTCCGCCATTCCCCAAACTCGATCCCCACAAAACATCCCCTCGCGTCAAAACTCTGTCAGAACATGGTGAAAAATGGAGGAAAATCCTTACTTCCACAATGTGCCATTTTGCCGGTTTTTCTTTCAAGTATGAGTCTGTACGTACGGGAGTGGAAAGCGAGCCGAGAGATGAAACGAGGGAAACGGGTGCAAGAGAATCCCTTTCGATTTAGCTTGACAGCTTCTCACTTTCCTCAGTGCTACGTAAGCGCAGCCTTTATCCCAGATTTCACGTGCCGCGCCGCATTCGTGACCGGGTGGACGAAGCAGCGGAATCCTACGCGGCACATAAATCACATCGCCCATGATCCATGCTCCCAAATCCAGCCTCTTGCCGACAGTGGCCACGCTGCCAGCGCTTGCCACTCCATCTTCAAAGGGGCTGTAATACCGCAGGCTGTTGCAGTAGGGCAAGCTGGCGCGAAAACGTACACAAGACGATGCAGTGGCCGCCTTACTATCGCATTTTGATACGTTTTTCTGAGTACATTTGTGAGTTGGAAAGTTGGGAGAACGTGGCACTACATGAGGAAGCATTACCTTATTTTCTCAACTGCATCAACCTTCCAAGCGTCAAGCTCTACACATTTTACTAAATCCTTCTAAATTTATGTTTATACTTAGTTTTCACCAACTGACAAATGTTCACCACATGCTTGTCTAAAAAGATTTCCTCCAGATTATGCAGCTGTGAACACTATGCTGGATCAATCTGGTAATGTGAGTAAAATGACTAAGGACAAACGTGAAAAATTAAAGGGTGGAAGGAAATGCGAAGCAATCTTATATTAGGGGAACTTCATCTACAAGAAAATAATTTTTTGCTAAATTATTTCGCACAAGTTAAACGGTTTAGAAAACCATGTTTTCAAGCCTCTTTTTTTGCAAGTCAAGTATTTCTTGCTTCAGGTGAATCTCTACATTTTCACAGCATTCCATTGAATTCTTTTAACCATATCCTTTTAGAAGAAGTGCCTTTTGATTACACTGAACCTCCAAAAAACGAAATGCGTTCGTCTCTAGGAAATAGTACGCGTCTCTGCTCCTCACGGAGCCATGGATTCATTTCTTTCTGATGCTTCGAACAACAATAAAGTAGAATAGAAATAGCAAAAGTGATAGACATAATGACGCTCTTTTTTGTAGCGCTATAGGAACCTTTAATGATAACAATTCAACAGCACAGCTGGGCACAACATATATTATGATAGCACAAGCTACATTGTGAAAAATTAGCATGATTATACTATGTAAATTACTCTTCATGTTCTAATATTAATTTTTCACTAAACTACAGCCAGACGCGTTTTCTGATTTTGATTGACAAAAAAAAGCAGCACGAATTTCTTAGATATGGTGACGTGAAAGCTGCAACAAGCTACACGGTCAACTTTACAAGCGCTTGGCGACAATATCTCTGCAAACAATGTTATTTCAGGTTGCTTTCACACAGCCACAAATGGTCAACGCACCACACTGCCTGTACGAACACAGAGGCTTCAAATCAATGAAAGGTTCGCAAAGAAAAAGAGAAAAAAAAACTAACTTCTTTTTTCTTATCCGATGAGACACCTGCATGATAAAGGCACGGGAGTAAATGTTTCACTTCTCAATGAAAGGAAGAACTGTACAAGCTTTAGAAAACAAAAATAGATGAAAACTGCCGGGTGCTCTCACAAAATCAACGCACAACATTTTTAATTAAAAGAAGGAGCCGCTGGTCTTTTGCCGAGTCCCGGCTTTTCCCGTTGTCATTCTTTTGTTCACTACGAAGGATGGGTTCCACCCTCTTGTCTGTATAAGCTTTTGCTCTTACTCGCGTGGCGTGCTGAACGTTTATTCTTTACTCGTGACTCTCAAGCCGAGGTAAAGGTGAAATAGCAAGCAAATGCCTCAGATCACGTGACGGAGGAGGCAGAGGAGCGAAATGGAATGCTGTGAAGGATGAGAATGTTAAGTACAGGGCACCGGGCACCAATTAATACTTGTCCGCTGACATCTCAAGCAGGAGGAAGGATCTGCCATACCGAGGCTTCGATGGTGCGTCAAGGTTCTGTGCTCATCGGGAGAAAATTGCATGGTGAAGAAGTCAGAATGAAAGACAAAAAAACACAAAAAAAACACAATGGCTGCGCACGAGCGAAGCTCGTCTGGCCTAACAAAAGGCGAAATGGAGAATATGCAGCACGATCCAATAAGTCTATCATTGTCGGAAGACATTCAATTTCTCTGGGTCTTCTGCGACTTCGTAGACAACTGTGTACGTGAAGAAGTGCTGGCGTGCCTTATATTCATGAGAACCGAGTGTCAGCTGGTGCTCGCTTCAAAGTGTGAACGACTGATTTTGTATTTCACTTTGCTAGTCAGCCAGACACAAGAATAGTCTATAGAAAGAGCATACACAAATGTCATTGCTAGAACGAAAAAGAATTTATTGAAGAATATCGAACGCGATCGTATTGAGCTTACTGTCTATCTTTTGTCAATGTAATGGGACATCACGCAGTGAACGTTACCTGAATCTCCATGGGAGCTTGGCCATGCTGACACATGTATTATTCTCCCTGGGGCTGTAAAAAAATTTTATCGTCTTAGTGCATGTTAGAATATTGATAAGCTTTTACCTTTAGTCCTGATGCCTTATCGCAAGCAACTGGGCAGTACACCTTCCGCCACGTATTGTTAGAAAAACAATAAAGGGCACGCAATGACTAGGACTTAGTTCACATCTCTTTACTTCATTTTTGCGCTATGCGTCATTAGTTATTTGGATGAATGAAAAACTTTTATTGCGGTCCTGAAGGATTCTACCCCCGTTTTATAGGGGTAGGATCGCGGGCCGCTCCCACGTTGGGACGGGGAGGCCCAGCCTCACCACCGCATCGTGGGCCTTCTGGACAGCCTTGAGTTGTTGTATGAGAACCGGACTCGTGAGGAATAAATGAAAGGAATTCTCAGAAAATTCTTCATTTTTTCTTTGTAAAGAGGGGCATACTGTTCTTTTAAATGCGGATCTTTTTATACTCGCACCTTCTCGCAAATCCGGCATCGGCGATGTATAGTCGACACCCCCATTGCGCATGCTCGCGTTTGTGTCTCGTTGCGCATGTTCGCGGATCGCGCCAAGTGTCGCTCGACCTCCACCTCCTCCCCCACCTCACCAGGCTGACGCAGGCAGCGTCTGCTAGTAAAAACCGACTGCTCGCGCTGCACAACCGCTTGCTGACCACCCCGTATATGTAGGCACTTAATCGCGCGTTGGGAATTCAATTAAAGGCGTCTTTACTTGGGTTTCACTTTATTTGACGCCTTGCTTGACTCGAGTAGATGCCATGGAAATACCAGTATTCTCAATTAGTTGTGGAGCTCAACCCAACATCTACGTCCCACCACTCGTTGAAGGCAACGCTTCTCCTTCATTCAATAAATAAAAATAAAAATACGAAGTAATAATTTGGCATTCTCAAACCATACCCAAATCCGCTACATCCACGCGAACCCCCCCCCCCCCCCTCCCGATTGGGCCCACCCGGCAAAACGCGCGGCTTTATAGTCCTCATCGGTGTATGGAGTCTCGACACTGTAAAGATTGTGTTCTAGATAACGAGGGTGGCTGTTGTAAGCGTTGAAGTAACCACAAATATGGAAGCAGGGGTATCTGTACTTATTGTTTACTATAGCATCAGGTAATACCTCGCTATATTTTTTTAGTCATGCTCGAAACAGAATACCAACACTGTGCTATGTATCACTATCAGTACACAAAGCTTCCGTAGAGGTCTTCTGAAGAAACAATACGAACCATATATACAACCTGTGAAGTTGACTTATTTCTACACTAATAAAACTTTCTGCGGTCTTTTTGTCTAAGAACCCAGAAAGGAAGTAATGCAATGTTGGCTGTGAGTGCTCTAGCAGCTAAATTATTTTCGAAATTTTGATTTCAAGGTATTCATATATTGATTATATTCATGAACACGGTGATTTAGGTCGCTCTAAATTATTCAGAAAGCTATGCTAAATAAAAGGAATAACCATGTGATCCACTATAGGTAATAAAAGAACAAAATGTAAATGGTAGTGACTTACCCGTTTGTGGTTCTTGCGATCGTTTCCTCAATATAAGAAAACGCCAGTTTTTCCTCGAATGATGAAAACTTCTATGTTACTGTTACGTACGCCCCAAAACGTATCAGGCAAGAAAAAGCGAACGTACGTGTCAAAACTTGAAGCTTGAAAAGAAAGGAGCACTAATTAGAGAGGTTCCTTTCGTTCAAGAAATCCTCTTGAGTAGGAAATCATGCTCGATAATGAATCACAGTCAAAGACGAAACAGTAGGCCTATTGCAAGAAGCTGCTCAATACTTTGAAGCTACATTGTACGTAGTTGTGCCATTTACAGCGCAAAGCAGGTGGAGCCCTATGCAATATTCGCAAAATTTAGTAGATGGGTCATAATTACTGAGAAATATAGAAAAGAAAGAGCCCACTTCCGATGGGCTCCAATAGAAGTCGATTGAAACGTTTTTGTCGGGAGAAGAATTTAAGGAGCACTTGTGTCGGTGCTACTGTCAGTACAATATTTTGTACTGTACTGGCAGGACAAGACACGAAGATAGCATAACTTTACAGGGTGAATTCAGATATAAGACATCTCGTAAGGAGAGGCAGTGTTTTCACAAAACTGTCAATGCTGAACAAAAATTTGCATAATAATGTAAAAAAAAGCAATCCGAGTTGGTTAAAAAGGTTCATTGCTCAAATGAAGCACTTTTTGGCATTTAACGAGTGTAAAATACTGACGAAAAGGAGATGTACATGGTGGCGATGCGAGGAACACAGGTAGCCATTGGCAGCTTTCTTGAAGCAATGCAGTTCACTTCGAACATTACAAAACCAGCACAAAAAGAAGGAAGAGTGAATGAAAATAAACAATCTCTATCGCTGTATGAACTGTCCAGCATCATTTTACTAAAAGGGACAAATGTAGAGAGAGAGAAATGAACAAGAAAGGCAGGTACTGTTATGCCTGCGAGTCCACAGCGAACGTCCGTGCCTCTGAAAAAGGCAATCTGTGTCAAGGCCACCACGCGAGCCCGCCTGACGCGATCAACAACTGAACGGCGTCATCACGCCACGGAGCCTTTCTGGCACGCACGTGCAGTGAGCCATCTCAGCCGCGAGCCCGTCGAGTAAACAACCGGCGTCTTCCTGCCTGGCGGCTGACGCAATGCGCGGCGACGTCCCTCTTCCTTGGGTGCAGCCACCTGCAGCGCAGCCTCTCCAGATTCGATGAGAAAGAATGACGCGGCCCAGCGGCGACCCCATTGGATGAGTCTGGCCTCAGGACCAGCGGCGCTTCTGGTTGGACATTTGGGTTGGACCCGGTGCATATAAAAGAAGCCCTGCGGCGCGTCGCTAGCAGCAGATTTGTTGGAGAGCAGACATGCGTGTCGCAGTTGAGCTGTGTGTCAGAGAAGAAAGCTATGTGATATAGAGTTGAGCTATGTGTTAGCGGACCCCTTTGACAGAAGACCCATTTGAGAGCAGACCTATGTGTTAGAGAGGAGAGCTCGGCTCTTCGAGTCTCTGTCGGCCCCAGTGCCGAATTTGTAACACCTTTGTATATATGCTGTACATAAACCTTGTTTAACTCACCGTCGTCTCGTCCGCTCGTCTATCAGCTCTGCGCAGAAGCAGTCGCGAGCTGAGAAACCTACGCTACCAAACGGCTGGTGACCTTCCCGGTGGAGTTCGAAGCAGTGGCGCCTTCGGGACCGTGTTGGCGTCGCCGTCTTTTGTAAACAGTGGTTGCAGCGGTGAGATTTCGAGGCGCCCTTCGTAACGTCGTCGGAGGCGCGCGTCGCAACAGTACATTAACCGAGAAAGAGCTTCATTTAAAGGGCCACTCACCAGGCCCCGTACCGAACTTTAGTTAGACCATGGAAGTTGTTAGGTATCTGATGAGGAACATTTCGCCACAAAAAAATTTTGAATCGGATCATCATGTGCGGATAAAACAGGTTTTTTGAAGCAGCGCCAAACGAGAATGAGAGGAGGCGAGCTCGAAACTCTTGCCGCTCCTCCGCGTAGCCTTCCCAAGCCAAATCTCTTCCCAACCATCTCCAGCATCCGACTATGGAGTGACGTGCGCATGATGTTCCCAAACAAGTCCAACCCCCGAGCATGCGAGGAGCGTTGTTTTGTTGACCAGCGTTATTTCGTGGTCTTCTGCCTGTTTCTGCGGGATGGTTTGGAAACGCTGGCATAGACGCGGTAGAGTAGATGAGTACAATGAGTGCGCGAACGCGTAGGAGCGTTCCAAGGCGGTCGTCTGCTCAATGCGCTGACCGCGGGTACCCGGACGCATGCGAAAGGCTGGCACATTAGCCCCGCATCTCGTAGCATTTCACGGAAAAAAATGTAAGAAAAACGCGCACAATTTTTTCATTGCGTCTCATTATTTATTTCAAGCTTTATTCATCTCTTAAAGCAACAAATACATAAACTAGCATGTTGTGTTAAACAATTTTTGCCGTGTCACGTGGTATACTATTGACAACGTCAGAGCAGAGTCGTCTACGTAGAGGACCAACGTCACCGCATTGCCGTGTACGTAGGGCCATTCCTACACCCACATCATGCAGTCATTCTCTACGCGTGCGCCGGCAGAGGGAAGGGGGAGCAGCTTTCATCTTGAAATTTGACCCATTTCCGCTGAGCGTAGCGTTGCAAATTTCGGCAGACGTGATCATGAACGTCTCGTCTACGCATTGCACTTGTCAGCCCAAAATGGTCAAACCTGGTGAGTGGCCCTTTAAGCAAGTGAGAAGTGAGAAGTTTTGGGTGAAGTTTTTTTTTAACGCAGACAGTGGTTGTCGGAAATTTCGCAAAATATCCAAACATACTGTGTAGATGCCAAGCTGGTCGCACTGACGCCCACTTATGAGATCGGAACGCGCAGCGTCGGAGACCATGAACGTTTAGAGGAGAATAGCCACCACATAGATCAAAATAGCATGCTAGCATAGCGGTCTTGTACGCCACTAGAGAAAAGCAAGGCGATTCTCAAAGAACGCAAGAAAATTATCTGCAGGATTCACGAGGCAGAAAGCTGCCGGAAGGCTGAAACGGAGTCGGGTGAATACGGGGTGCGTCTGGTAACACAGGCTGGCAATAAGAGGGTCACTGCAGTGCTATTGCCCAAACCCGTTTTAGATACGGGGGCGCGAGCACAACACATGGTGCTAGAGAACGTGTGGGAAAACCTCGTAGAATACGAAGAGCTGTTCCATTCCGGCCGGTTCCCTTACGAGCTTGCAGGGAAATCGGGAAATGTTGGGGATTCGCTCCCACGCGACGACGAATGAGGGGGTCGTTAAAAGGGCAAGGCACCACCTGCTTCGGTACTTCAACTGACAGCCGTAATCAAACCTCGAAGGTTTTGTGAACGGAGCTGCCTTGGTCCAATGTGAGCCCTTATGGCAGGCTTGCTTCTAGGCATTCGGCATAGCGGCTGGTTATCGGCGGCATTTGACTACAAAAATTATTACAGCGCACATGAAGAAGGAGAGAGAGAGAAAAAAAACAGTCGCAAATATTGCGCGTGCAATGAATCCTAGGTTCGGAAAAAGAAAAATCTCAACACTTCACTGCTCAAAGCTGAGGACAACAGTCAGTTAGTACACGCCCCATATATAGTGTTCTCGGAGGGCGGAATAGTACGAATTTCACAGTTGGTTTTCTTGCTGCCACGTACACCACCTGAAGGAGCCAAAAATAATTACAAAAAGGACACAAAGAACTATGCCTAAAAACGTCAGGTGCGGGAAATCACACCTCGTCGACATTGCCTCAGTGAATTAACCACTTAAAAAAGTAAAGTTTTACCTGAAATTTTGTATACTTTGCTGTGCGCTGGTAGAGAGACAATTCCTTTAAGATGGTCTTTCTTTATATGCATTCTTAAAGTACTTAGTTTGCCTTGAGAGTTTCAGTCTTTGTTTTCATGTGTTTCTCTTTCTCTTTTTTTTTGCTAATATATTGATACACAACAGCCGGCACCGCCTTGCTGCATGAAAGAGAAAGACGACGTCGTTTGCTGGTTGTTGATGAACTGTCGCCATCTTGTTCGCCGAGCACGGTGCATTGTAAATAATTTAATAAAGAAGTGACTCGTAACAACATAATACAATATATATATATATATATATATATATATATATGTATATATATATATATATATATGAAAAAAGCATACTTAGGGAATCGTTTTTTGGTGTTTCACACAATATAATGAGATCTAACGGTCAATAATGCCAAAGAAAGTATAGGGGAAGATATTAGACAGAATCGTAATGTAAATATGAAAAGAGAAAAGTGGGTGAAAAGATAAATTGCCGTGCGCAGGAACCGAACCTGCGACCGACCTTGGAATAACGCGTTTGATGCTCTACCACTGAGCTACCACGGCATCTATCCCCCAAGCCACCTTTATTGCGTTTATATGTGAATTTAAACGTGGGAGTGTCAGTCAACGCCACCAGTAGCCATGGCGGCGAGTGTAGCACTCTCTTTTGAGCCTGTTTGGCGTCACGTAGCACGTGAACTTGTTACGAGTGGGCAGCTGACCAATAGTACCTCATAGAGAACCTAAAGCACAAAGTCTTCCAGCACGAGACCCTCGTTAATGAATTAATTCATTAACGAGGGCCTTTATGTATAAAGGTAGAACATGGAGAGAATTGAACACGCTCTGAAAAACGGAGGAAGCGTCAAAGCAGTGAAGAGGAAACTTGGGATAGGCAAAAGTCTGGTGTATGCACTAAGGGACAAAGAAGGCAAAATAACTACGAATATGGATAGGACAGTTAAAATAGCGGAGGAGTTTTACAGAGATCTGTACAGTAGCCGAGAAAACCACGACCTTAATACTATAAGAACTAGCAGTAACCCAGATGACACCCCACCAGTAATGATAGAAGAAGTCAGAAAAGCTTTGGAGAGCATGCAAAGAGGCAAAGCTGCTGGTGAGGATCAGGTAACAGCAGACCTGTTGAAAGATGGAGGACAGATTGTGTTAGAAAAACCAGCCACCCTGTTTACGAGGTGTCTGCTGACGGGAAGGGTACCAGAGTCTTGGAAGAACGCTAACATCATCTTAATACATAAGAAAGGAGATGACAAGGACTTGAAGAATTACAGGCCGATCAGCTTGCTCTCTGTAGTATACAAGCTATTTACAAAGGTAATTGCTAACAGAGTAAAGAAAACATTAGAATTCAATCAACCAAAGGAACAAGCAGGATTTCGAACAGGCTACTCAACAATTGACCAGATTAATACTATCAATCAGGTAATAGAGAGATGCTCAGAGTATAACCAACCACTATACATAGCCTTTATAGATTACGAGAAGGCATTTGATTCAGTAGAAATATCAGCCGTCATGCAGACAGTGCGGAATGAGGGCGTAGATGAAGTATATATAAACATTCTGGAAGAAATCTACAGAAGATCAACTGCTACCATAGTGCTTCATAAAGAAAGCAACAGAATACCAATCAAGAAGGGTGTAAGACAGGGGACACAATGTCCTCAGTGCTATTTACCGCGTGCTTACAGGAGATTTTCAGAAGCCTAGAATGGGAACAGTTAGGGATAAGAGTTAATGGAGAATACCTTAGTAACTTGCTCTTAGCCGATGACATTGCATTGCTGAGTAACTCGGGGGACGAATTGCAACTCATGATTACGGAGTTAGACAAGGAGAGCAGAAAGGTGGGTCTGAAAATTAATCTGCAGAAAACGAAAGTAATGTACAACAACCTCGGAAAGGAGCAGCGCTTCGAGATAGGTAATAGTGCACTTGAAGCTGTAAAATACTATGCCTACTTAGGGCAGGTAATAACCGCAGAGCCGAACCACGAGATTGAAGTAACTAGAAGAATAATAATGGGCTAGTGCACATTTAGCAAGCACTCTCAAATTATGACAGGTAGTCTGCCACTATCCCTCAAGAGGAAGGTATATAACAGCTGTATCTTGCCGGTAGTTTGCTACGGAGCAGAAACCTGGAGACTTACAAAGAGGGTTCAGCTTAAATTGACGACGACGCAGCGAGCAATGGAAAGAAAAATGGTAGGTGCAACCTTAAGAGACAAGAAGAGAGCAGAGTGGATTAGGGGACAAACGGGGGTTAAGGATATCATAGTTGAAATAAAGAAGAGGAAATGGACATGGGCCGGGCATGTAGCGCGTAGACAGGATAACCGTTGGTCATTAAGGGTAACTAACTGTATTCCCAGAGAAGGGAAGCGAGTTAGGGGGAGACAGAAGGTTAGGTGG